>NC_049904.1:21984680-22229469 GCF_001411555.2 Juglans regia
TTGGAAGCTCTGTAACTGAAGTAATCTCTAGTACTACTACTCCTCCAAAGTGTCCACCACCAGGCAAAGGAAGGAGCTCCTCCCTTTCTCCCACCTTGTGTTGGTAAGGTTGTAAATGAACTAGTTTGTACGAATATTGTTTGCTCGATATTCGCCTATTAAAACCAAACCGAGTTTGACTTATGAAAAAAAAGGAGATCGACTTGACTCAACTACTCAATTAATTAAGGTTGGCTCAACTCGAGTAAAATTCTTTGAGACTCAGTCATTTATGCCCTTCTCTACTGATCATTAGCTCATTAGATCAACTCGTCCCAGCCTTCTTTTTCTCCCATTTTTTCCATTCTTCCTTTTATATTAATGTCCAAATTAAGTTCATCTTTTTATTATATACTGTAAAAAATAAATATATATCTCAAGACTAATAAAAACATAATAAGAATTAATACTACAAAATTAGGATAATGCTTTATTTAAAATAATAAAATTATGCACAATTAAGTTATTTTCAAAGATCGAAAGATCAAAACTCTAGTTTTTTACCATTTTCCTTAATTCACTGTACAATGAGTGTAGTAGCTTTTCTTCCTTGATGTGTTTACGTTGTGCAACGCATGACTCCCCTCATAGAGGCCATACACACCCTTTTTATACATTACCCTTATGTCCCATATAAGTGGCAGACTCATATTCTTTTACTTTTACTTTTTTATTTATAAGAGACAGAGATAGAATTCAATTACTCTCTCATTTGGCTGGAAATTTGATCGCTCATGTATTTACGACCAATATAAATGACAGTACAACTTTGGTCGTTAAATGTGATAACAGCGACGAATTTAAAGTTTTTCTCATTGACGATAAACCCTTAACTACGAGTTTTATATCATCACTAAAACATTACCTTTTGTGAAGATAAATTGGATAGCAAAATGTCAATTATTAGACTATAATTGACAAAAAATTATAGCTTCACTAAAACTTATTAATTATGACAAAATGCAACTTGTTGGCAATACTCTACTGCAACAAAATTATTAGTGATGATTACAGTCATTGCTAGTTATATAATTGTCATTGCAATTACTTTCTCATTCACTACAAGGGGAAATACTTTTACCAGCGATACATTTTAGTTGGTAAAACCCATAATTACGCCGCGTTACTCCTATCCCAGCGATTTATAAATCGCTGCATTTTCACCGATATTAAAGCCCCACTTTAGATCTACTCCAACGAAAGTCAAAATTCGCCGGCATTGAATTTTTTTCCCGACGAATCGCATTTGCCGCCTATAGCTCATTTAATCGCCGCAATTTGAAGATACGATGTTGCTATTAATCGTTGGGAAAGAATAATTCCAGCGATCTCTATCTGTCGCTAAAAGTGGGAATATCGCCGGTAATATGCTTTAGCCGCGATTTTTATAAATCGCCGCTAAAGAATTAACAGTTTTGAAATACCAGTTGTAGCGATATAAGTTCGCCGCGAATTAGCCTTTCCCTTTCGAGATCATTTTGCGGCGATTTCTAACTCGATGGTATTGATTTTTATGCAGTGACATTAAAATCACTGCAATTGAGCTGTTTGTTTGGGAAACCCTTTCTCCGTGCTGCTAAAATCGCTGGGAAAACTAAAATTATGGCGATTCTAAAATCGCCGTTAATTAGCATTTCGTTAGAAACTTATTTGGCGGCGATGTAGCATCGATTTTCACATCGCTGCAACTGATTTGTTCCTTAAGCGAACTCAGTTCCAGCGATCATAAAGTCTCCGTAAGAGATCGTTTCCTTTCGTAAATTAACTAGCGGCGAGAAATAAATCGCTGGTATTGACATTTTAGCAGCGATTTTCACATCGTTGGTAGTGGCCCCTTACGTTTCCTTAACTAATTTACCGGCAAAAAATTTCCCCACTAAAGACCTTAAAATCGTTAGGAAAACTGAATTCAGGTAAAACTATTTGAGCCCATGTTCTTACTGGGCCTGGTTTTTGGTTGTTCCTAAATGAAATATTCAACCAACTTCTGCTGTACTCGTTCAAGTTGAACATCGAAAACACATTAAGCAAATAAATGTAAACTCAACCAAACTCATATGTATTTATACACTGGGGTGGTGTTTTATATTCTCATATCAAGTACAAACTGAGCTACATCTGGAATAATAAATAACCATGACGGTCATAACAAATTGTTTAACTCTACTATCCACTGAAATTACCACTACCAAGTTCCACAACTCTATTTAAGTGGGACCGTTCATCGGCATTAGCACCCAACAATCCAACATATTGTCTTCGACTTGGTACAGGTAGCAAACGTCGAAAATATATATTGCGCGTGACTTCTCATATTCTTCATCCGTGTATTTGACGATATCAACAAACTGCACAACATTAAGGAAAACAAAAAAAATTAGTTATGATATTAATCAAGATAGTTTTGATGACATTATGACTAGAAGAAAAACTAATGAAATTTGAGATTGAAAACTATATTTGTGAAATTTCCACTAAAATTTCCACAAAAATATATTTGTGAAACCCCAACAGCATATAACCCCATAAAGTGCTGCAATTGTGTTGAATTCTATTTAATTGAGTAAACTAGATATTATCCACACTATAAATAACTGAAAGGGAAAAAGATTAAAACTCTGATCAAGAACCCCTTTTTCCTCCAAATACTCATCCACACAGCACGTTTAAAATCACCCCAAGGTACAATGGGAAGCAATAAAAGTATTTCCAATGTTCAAACCAAATAAAGGGTAAAGATTCAAAATTTTAGCTTCTTTGGTTTTTTCTTCTCTACTATCATTGTAACCAAATATATAAGTGCTATAAGGATAGAATCCATATAACAATGCCACTTTCATTGTTTTATTCTGCTTCTCTACAATTAGTTGGCCTGGCCTAGTTGATGTTATACTCTGGAAACTAAAAGTACATGAAAAAAAATCAATTTGAAACTGAATGTTGTTTTCTTTGTTTTTGGTTTTGTTTTATCCTAAGGGTTGGCGAATGACCCATCAATTTCAAAAATGAAAATAAAGCTGCAAGTCATGGTGCTTCGAGTGGCTCTGTAGGACTCAAGGTAGTCATTGTTTGCCTTTGTTTGGTGGTGTTTGTTGGTTTTGCCGTGCTTGTATTCAAGATATGGCAAAAGAAGAAGAGAGGAGCACCCGTCAGCTAAAGCTTTTTGAATATGACGATGATGTTAGTGTTGAACTTGGTATTCGGGATTGAGTTCCATTCTCATTTGTGTATTGACTGTAATTAAATGAGGTGCGCCTCATTGCTTCTATAATATAGTTTCACTGCTCTGTTAGTATAGGTCATTTTATAGTTACAGTTTTCCTGCTATGAATCTTTATTGTACTATGGCTTCTAGATCTTCCAGTTGATTATGCTTATAGGCGATCTAATTCAAGGGATTGTTTGTTTTCGCAAAAAATGAGTATGTCTCACACTTACCTTATCTTATGGCTTTGGCTTTATGGTTCTCCTCACTCCTCCCCAACGCCCTACCCCCTTGAGTTAATGTGTTCATAATCTCTCTCTCTCTCTCTCTCTCCCCCCACAAGAAATAAAAGTATATATGTCTCGTGTACTTGGGCTATGCCTACCTTTTTCATCAATAAAATTATTTGTTTATGGATTGAAAAAACAGTTAAACATATAGATTGAGCATTAGGAATTTATTGTATAAGTAGGCCATCAAGTGTCTGCACAGGGGCAGAAAACTCAATGCGCAACTTCAAACGGTTTCAGACAACAACTTTCCAGAAATTGAGTAAACTAGATATTATCCACACTATAAATAACTGAAAGGGAAAAAAGATTAAAACTCTAATCAAGAACCCCTTTTTACTCCAAATACTCGTACACACAACACGTTTAAAATCATCCCAAGGCAGAATGGGAAAAGAGCTTGTTTACAGGGCTACTTCCCGAATAACCTTGCATTTAACACATACCTTGTGGTCATCTTCACTAAAGCAGGAAAATATCAGCCCGATAAACCCAGAGTCCACAAGTTGATACATTGCCTGAGTTCGCACATCTGAAAAAAGTACAAAGCATTTTTTTAGTCAAACCTTCCTTGAATATATATCATCCTTTATCACTTTCACTTTCACGATAATTGCATATGGAGCCAAAAGATCATCTTGTAGTACATATTAACAGGACATATAAGCCTAAAGCACTATATCGATTAGTAAAGTAAGATTCAAAGGTGAAAAATTCTGTAATTTACAACAATATTGGAACATATAACAGAAAATAAACCAAGAAAAATAGTAGATGGTCAATGCATACCAACGTGGGAAGGAAGAACTGTAACATGAGGATGAGAATGATACCACCCAATTACTCTTGTTATTCTTCCAGTAAACGTGGTCATTCTGTTTTCTCAAGTTAATTTCACAACATCACATGAAATAGGAGCGTCATTCCCTTAGCATAAACAGAAACAATATTCTAAAAAAAATCCATTCTAGAAAATTGTATTTGTTTGATTTACAAGGGGAAAATTTAATCCATCAAAAGAATTACTGAAAAATGGTCTTGGGCTCAGTTGGTGAAATACAATGTTACTTCCCTTTTAGAATAAGCCCAAACCGATAATAGTTTTATATACATATACATAGATATATATATATATCTATCCAAAAGTTGCACATCATGAATTTAATGTCATAATCTTGTGATCATGGTAAAAGCAATAGCTACTTTCATTGATAACAATTTCCCCAAAGACTCAGCTGCCTAGCAAGAAAGTATCAGCAACAATTGGTTTAATTAGGGAATAGCTCATGATGTTCATATAGACCTACTATATGCCTCTCATCTAGCTACCATATAGCTTGGTAAGTTCATGAGATAAAATTTGACAGAAAACTGTATTCACCTTCTATTATATGCAATGCTTGTTCTCGTAGATAGGAACATCAATGTATGGATGTTTGTGGAGCAAAGATCCAAGTTCTTCAAAGGCTTTTACCAAAATTTAATTTTTATAGGTTATTAGCTATCAAATTGATCTCTTACCCATAACAAAAAACATGGCATAAGTAAAAAAACAACCAACCAAAAACTTTAAACACAAATAAACAAGCATTCACATTGCCAGTCAAGAACACTGATCTACTACGAATAGTAAAATCAACAATATGCAAGCCCCAACTTTAAATTCAAAAATCCTGCACATCATTTATAATTACTAGAATTACAAAAAACCATATAGAAACAACCCATATCTGACATATTCCAACCATTCAAGCTCCACTCCAAGTACAAGCACCAAACCCACCAAGCAATCTTAATTTTTGCTGAAGATAAAACAAAAACATAAAAACGACAAAAATAAATTGGAAATGGGAACATCATGACTGAACCTCAATATCTTTATCAAGAAGAAGCCCCATGATGGCTTCGGTCTCTGTGGACAATGCATGCCTCATCCACCTTAACCACACATCTTCCGACATTTTCACACATGTTAGAGACATATTCTGTACCTACAAACAGAATATGGCCTTTGTCAATCTAGCTCAGAAAAAACTGGGCTCATGTTAAGACATGTTACTTTACACCCATGTGTAGTAGGACTATAGACAAATGACTTCCATCCAACGCTCATGGATTATATACCACAGAATATAATCCATGAGCGTTGGATGGAAGTACAAACAACAAATTAACAAAAATCAACCTTCGTCTTGCACTGTATTGCAAGCCACATCCCATCATCTGCATTCACGCACCACATCACTGTAGAGCATATCAAACCGAAATCAAATGTGATATAGGAAGAAATAAAATTATAAGTATTTGTACCGTTTGGAAGAGAAATAGGTAGTTTTTAAATTAAGGAACTTCCACTGAGATTTAACTTTACTATCATGATCGTGATATGTATCTCAGCCCTGGTCTACCAGTGAATAAAATGGACATGGACACTAGATAGCCTCCATTTATGTCCTACACTTTATGGTTCAGGTAGGGAGTCTGAAGATATGCTCAAAAACTTCTCAAAAAGAGGACACCCAAACTTGTTATCTCCTCGGTGTAGACATAGATCCCGTTATATATATATATATAGTTCTATATATATATATTTTATATTTTGCCCAGTGTCGTATAGACTAACAAAAAACCACCCAAAAGATCAAGGACACCCAAACTTCTTATCTCCCCGGTGTCATAGTCACTAGCAAAAAACCCCCCAAAAAATTCCAAAATATGAGAAGCCCCTTATGGGTCGGGTGAATTGTTACACTGAGTCTGTCGAACTGACTTAGTGAACAACGGAAAAGCCCTAAAGAATGACTGCATAAGGTTGTCATTCTGTATCTGATGCTCCCTAAGAGCCTGCATCTCACTCCTCATTTCATCCAGCTGACTCTTGCAGTCTTCAGCATCTTTCTTATATTGTTCAGCATCTTTCTTATATTGCTCATAATCTTTCTTGTGTTTTTCAACCTCAAACAGGTATTATTGCATTTGAAGTTTATCATGTTGTCTACATGACTCGGGGATGACCATCTCCCCAAGTCCTCGTGCATATCCAGGTAGATGGCCAAGGACCTCCCTAAAGACAGTCGATGCTGCCTCATCACTATGTTGCTCTAGTCCTGGGCCATCCAACCTACCTTGCATCTCCTTCTGCACATTGACAGCACAACGATTATTAACAAATCTAGAATTGGACATAGATACTTGATTCTGTAAGTGTACTACTCACATAAGTTTCTTTTGTAGCATTTGTCACAAACTTATTCTTCATCTTCGACCAGCGCGTCTCCTTATAGAAGTCGACCAAATTCCCATTCTCAGTGCACTACATGTGTGAGCAATGAGTATAAGAATATTATATATATAAGAAAACATTATTCTGTAGTAGACATGTGGATTTTAAGCCCAAAACCTATGAGTAACCACTACCCAATAGTAATGTAATATTGTCACTAAAATATCCAAGTGCATTTTCACATTGAATTTGAAATGAAAAGATTGTTTTCCCTTAGAGATACCTTCTGCTCAAGTAATCAGACGAATGATTTACGTCCTGATATGTGATTAATCGCCTGCTTGTTTTGGTTCTCCCGATTTTGAGCTGAAATTTTCTGCCATACGCATCACGGAAAGATTACTTATGATAAACAAATAGATTTTCCACAACAATATTTAGGCATATTGAATTGATTGAAATATAGTTTAATTTGAGAAAGAGCATATGTACCTTAAAGGCATCGCTGCCCCACCTTCCACATAACTTCACTCATACAATGGGGTCCACCAAGCTAGTTTCATGAGCCAACGCTTCTTCGTGGCTTCCATATGACTGATAAATCTTGTGCAAGACGTGATGGAAGGCGTTGAAGCGCTTACGTAGGGCTTTTGTCACCGTCAATCGGTGGTTTTCGCGTTCTCAGTCAAACACAAAGTCACTCTACATAAAGCATCATGCAAATAATTATGTGCCATATCGTTATTTGGGCGACGATTAAACTACATAAACAACTTTCAAATAATCACTAAACATAACCAATGACTTACTCGAACACGGTCAATGAGCTCCTCTTTAATGGCTTGTGGGACATCCGACCAATGCTTGTAACTCATGTCGCAATATTGTTTAACAATCCACGATACTCGTGTTGTGAACATAGAAGTGTGTTCACAACATGAGGCTGTCTCACCATCGTTTATCTTCAATTGGACTTTCCCATTCTTCCTTAGCTTCTCGAAGAAAATGCATTTAGCTGGCCCATGAGTTCGTTTCCTCTGTTCCGTCGTAGATACGGCCTCCGTGGGGGCATCTGGAATCATGTTAAAGGTGTAATATATTAGTGTTTTTAAGTGTAATGTGGAATATTCACACTCTACATAACACATACAAACATGATAACGCCTCAAAATTAAAGTATTGGAAAAACATGCACCAGTTTGTTCTCTAGGAGGTGATTGTTCCATTGCATTTGGTGGGGATTCTTGAATAGGTTTTGGCGCGTGATTTGGGTTGGCGCATGGTGGGGGGACTTGGGGGCTGTGTCGAGTCATCCGAGGAGGATTGATTACACTCATCCGTGCTGTGATATGAAGATATTTTCGCACCACGTGGTTGGATGTGACGAGCTGAGTATGGTATGTAACGCCTTCCACGAGTACCTCGAAGTCTCCCTCCTCCTCTTGAACTGGGTCCCAATTGGTTACCTGCACGAGTATGAGTTAATGACATTATGATAAAATTGATAAATGAATTGAACATAATAATCTCAAAGTCACAGACAGGTTCGTAAAAAAGATCATTTATCTACCATTTTCAATTACTTTTGGGTAGACTAACCCTTACATTATGAGCATTTAGTATAGACAGAGGAATAACTGAATTGTCAAAATTTATACCTTCATAATGCATAGTGCTCCTCATTTGTCCTCCCGGTTTGAACGTCACCTGAAGCAAATAAAATCACATATTAGACTTCGTTTAAATTAGGTATGGATGTTGTAAAACATGGACACTACACCCAAACTTGTTTGTTATTTGCATGGTAAGTAGTTCACCCAATGAGAAAGGAAATCCTTCATGCAGGTTAGAAATAAATCAAAACATATATTTCATACAATCTCATACTGAATTCTAAATATATACACATACCAATTTCAAACAATCTCATTTTGTCAACTGTCTATGTACACATGGGAATTTCAAACAATAAATCTAAGATGTCAACCTTAAATTAACGAAGTTCCTGGGTTGTAATTATAAATCTAACTCAGACTCATCCTCTGTTGATATGTCCTCCTCATCTGAACATTCCCCCTCATTTGTTGATAGGTCCTCCTCATCTGAATATTCCCTCTCACTGGCCACATTTCCAGAATCAAAAGTGATCATGTCATCATTAATAAAGCCGGTTGAATCTATGCATTGACCATCCGGATCCATGATTTCTTGTGCATCAACATGGCTAGGTAGTATATCAGGCCTATTCAGTGGAGTTGCCACTTGATCTGTATTATCACACTGCACTGGTTCATAATAATATGATGATTCATCTTCTTGATCGACATCATGTGTGGCGCCCCTGACCCCCATGTAAGGAGACATGGGAATCGAGACGCCAAGATGATGACAGCACGGTCACGCATCCCAATGATAGTGCCAAGTGTGTGTACATGCAACAGTGTACAATAAAAATGCAGCGGATGAGTCAACTAAGTACCAGAATTTAAATACAATCTAAACATCAGTAAAGGTTTAAAAAGTAGTTATACAGTCATCTAAAATTAAAATACAATACAGTAAAATAAAATAAATAAGCAAGTGATCCGAGATCACTCCTCGGGCGGAGCCGTCTCCTCAGGCTCGCCCTCATCCTCCTTTGCATCAAAATCTGCGTTACCAAATATGGTACCGCAGGTAAGTATAAACCAAACAACCACGAGATAAAAATCCATTAATGCAACCAACATGCATGCATATGATGAAATATGCATTATGTCCAAAACATCATTTTTCCCGAAAATGAATATTTTCAACACACGCCAAAATCCTAGTTGGCCCAAAAATATCCATAACATATTTTTCCAGAAAATGATCACACAGTTTACAAAATCCAGCACACGCTATTTTCTCATAAAATAGTCCATTTTAATGTATGCACCATGATCTCCGCTATGGGTCATCTGCACACCCTGGCTTTGTAGCGATGCCCAGTTCCGCGCCCAGCGCGTACATGGCCAAGCGTCCTCTACGCAACGAGCAACGCCCAGTTCCGCGCCCAGCGCGTACATGGCCAAGCGTCCTCTAGTCCCCGCCAGCAGAAGGACCACGGAGTCGGCACGAGACCATCTCGTCCTATCCCATTGTCGCCAGGCGACAATCCAGGGGACGTCACTCAGTATATTACGCTCCTGAGTGACCAGAGGAGCTCCACCGAGATAATGCCCCATCTCGGCTTGGGGTCGTGATACACACGCACCCAAAAATATTCTCACACATGAAACCCAGTTTCAATAAACACATGAGCATGAATGCATGAAATCATGCAATGTACAAGTACCAACACTAATCAACAACCAACAATTACCAACCCAAACAAATCCAATCAAACAACTCCACTCATCAATCCATCCGACCCCCGTACTCCTCGGACTCAGTCTGGAAAAACCAATCAATAGTATAATGAGTTAGTGCAAAAATACATTTAAATCTCAAAAGTTATTTGGGAAAATACTTACAGTGCTATATAGCAATTTCCGGAGGATCACGGAGATGCAAGAAGTGGAAATACAGCTGCAGAACAGTGCCAAATGCACTGTGGCCGTGGGTCTCAAAGACCCACTTTTGAACGGGTGCAAACGAAGACCTGAGATTGATAGGGTAGGACCTAGGAATGTCGGTGAAGCTAGTGGTGTTGATGGTTGGCCGTGGGTGGCAACGCAAAGGGTGGTTGAAGTGCAAAAATACCCAAAACGGAAATGGAGTTGGATGTGCTTCACCAGTGACGGATCGGAGCTGGGGTTGGGTCCATTGGGTTGCTAGGAGGTCGAGGATGAAGTGGTGAAGAGATGGTAGTCGGAGGTGGCGTGACGGCGGCGCTAGAGCAAATGGTGGCCGCGGCTTGGTATGGTGCGTGGGGGAGAATGCCGGCGAGTTAGGGGCTGAGGTCGGTGGGGTGAGGTCCAATCCTCACATGTTGGGTCACAAAAATGATCCAACGGAAACGATTTTAAAACAGCAATTGAAATAAAATAATTCAAACGCAGTGATTAAAATGAAAATAAATAATTAAACCCAACAATAAGTTAATTTAATTTGAGAAGAAATTTAAACGCATAACAATAATTAATTTAGAGAGAGCACTTCAAAAATAATTTTCGTAAACTAAAAATCATAAAAATAACCCAATTAAAAATCCAATAATTTTAAAATAAGAGAATAAATTTTTGAATAAATAAAAATAATCATTCAGTAAAAATACACTAAAATACGAGGTGTTACATCATGAGTGCTTGATTCGCCATTAATATCTTCGAGAACCCTCGACAGTGGCGGAATATTGTATACATTCCTATTTGTATAGTTCTGCACAACACCTCAACTCCCTTTCGCCCTTAAATCTCTTATGTAGAAACATTGATCAGCCTGACTCGCCAACACGAATGGTTCATCCTTATACCAAGTTCTGTTCATGTTGACACTAATCATATGGTCATCCACCCGCACTCCTCATTTTCGCTCACCAACGTCAAACCAATCATATTCAAACAGGTACAACCGACGCCACTCCATGTAGCGTAACTCTTCGATATTATTAATAACACCGTAGAAGTCGACGTTATTTATGGCCTCATCACCGGTTACCAACACCCTATAATTTTGTGTACGCCGGCGAAGTTCGCGCTGCTTCATATGAAACTTTTTTCCATTAACTATGCAAATAGCGTATGTTGCAACCCAACGGTCAGGACCGCAAGCTAACACATACAGATCAACAGACACATCAAGTGTATGCGAGGCACGATGTTCCTAGATCTATACAAAAAAAAAAAAAAAACAAATTTCACAACGTTTATTCTTCTCAATTCTGAAGCATCTAAAATGAAAGCGTTAGCATTTCAACTTAGATAGGGATGGATAAGAACTTACATGTTGCTTGAACGGAGTTGCACCGAGGCGAAGCAAAAAATTCAAGTTAGCTAGTATTGGGTTCATAACACCTTGTTAAGATCAAATGGAAGTTGATTGCTTAAGTAAACTCGTTCATGCTTACTCTATATAAGGTCCAATCTCCGCACAATTGTTGAGCATGTACCAAATGGCTACCCTAAAGAGTTTATCTTCTAATTGCACGTTAGAAGCTATGCCCAAGGGACGAACTTTCTGGTTCAAAATTCTGAACCCATCTAACATTTCCTTTTCGTCAGCATCAATGTTGTGGTCCGCTCGAGTAAACCTCGTCTCAATGTCTTTGAGGTACATGGAGCAAAATGTCAAGCATTCAGTGTGAATGTAGGCCTCGGCTATTGAACCTTCTGGGCGGGCTTTATTCTTAACATATCGCTTGAATTTGCCGTGATACCTCTCAAATGGGTACATCCACCTATATTGTACAGAACCCCCAAGTCTGGCCTCAAGGGGTAAATGGACAGTTAGGTGGACCATAACATCAAAAAAGGAAGGAATATCATCTCCTGTTTGCATAGAATGGTGACGATATCAGTTTGGAGTTGGTCCAGGTGATTGACATCCAGTGTTTGAGCACACAACTCTTTGAAGAAAGTACCAAGTTCAGTCAAAGCCAAGGTAATGTCACTTCTTAAATAACCCCCAGCAGCAATGGGGAGTAGTCGTTGAAGGAAAACGTGACAGTCGTGGCTTTTCAACCCTGAGATTTTGCAATCACATAGAGAAACACAGTTCGAGATATTGGAAGTGAACCCATCTGGAAATTTGATATCAGACAGCCACTCACAAAATTTATTCCTTTCATCTCCGTGTAATGTGTAGGTAGCATGTGACATTGTTACACGATCACCATCACGCCTCAAGTGTAATTCTTTTTTATAGCCCAAAATCTCCAAGTCACGCCTTGAATTGATGTTATCCTTAGTTTTTCCTGCACTGTTCATTAAAGTGAATAAGATGTTATCGGCAATATTCTTCTCCATATGCATAACATCTAAATTATGCCGAAGTCGAACTGTTGACCAATAAGGTAATACAAAGAATATGCTACACTTTGTCCAGTCCAGCTCTTCAGCAGTGCGTCTTTTCTTCCTATGAGATTTTCCAAACTGAGCATCCCCAATCATCTGCAATTGAGTTTGAATATCTTCAGCTCCTATATCCCTTGGTGGCATGCGATGATCTTCTCTACCGTTGAACAACCCTTTCCTCCTTCTCCACATGTGATCTGGTGGTAAGAAACATCGATGTCCCATGTAACAATGTTTTCGACCATATTTCAACTAATTGGAGTCTGTGTCGGAATTGCTCAATGGACAAGTCAATTTCCCCTTTGTTGACCAGCCAGACAGATTCCCGTAGGCAGGAAAATCATTAATTGTCCATAATAAGGCTGCATGCAACATAAACGTTTCCTTAGTTGAGGCATCATATGTAGGTACCCCATCTTGCCAAAATTCAAGCAGTTCATTGATCAACAACTGCAAGTATACATCGATCTCATTCCCTGGTGACCTTGGGCCAGGAATAATCAAAGATGTCATGAAGAATTGTTCTTTCATGCATGACCATGGCAGCAAGTTATAGGGGACAAGGATCACTGGCCAAATGCTATGAGGTTTAGCCAAGTTGTTGAAGGGAGTGAAGCCATCGCTTGCTAGACCGAGCCTAACATTGCGAAGATCCGCAGTGAACCAACCATGATCTTCATCAAATCTCTTCCAGCACTCAAAGTCGGCCGGATGTCTCATACGAGTATCTTCCTACATCTGTTGCTCTTTGTGCCATCGCATATCACCTGCTATCTTTGCAGACATAAAGAGACGCTGCGATCTCGGTTTCAAAGGAAAGTGACGCAACACTTTTTGAGGTATCGCGCATGACCCGTGTGTATTTGGTATCCACCTCGAAGCCTTACATATAGGGCATTCATTAAGAGCAGTATTTTCCTTCCAAAATAAGATGTAATCGTTGGGGTACATATGGATTTTGTGGTATTTGAAGCCCAAACCACGCTCCAAAGACCTTGACTCCTCATGTAATTGTGGCAATAGGGCATCAGGAAAGGCAGACCTCAACAAATTAAGGAGCATGTCAAATGACTTAATTGACCATCCACCGATTGATTTGATGTGTAATAACTTGACAACGAATGACAGTTTTGAAAATTTTGTACACCCATCGAACAGCGGACGTCGGGCATCCTCTAGTAGCTGGTCAAAAGATGGTGCTAGTGAATCTATAGTCTCTGGTGGCCTGTTTGCCGCAGGAGTGCTATCTTGGGGCACATCAACGAAGGTACCTGCCCGGATGTCATCCAACATATGCTGCATGTCATCTATGTAATCGTCTTCTTGGATGATATCATCATCAATATCTTCATCATTGCCGTACAATGTTGTCTCCTTCTCCCCATGAAATATCCACTAGGTGTAATTTGGGTTGATCCCTTTCATAAACAAATGGGTTTCCACCTCAAATATAGGCAGCCACATTGTTAAGGCATGCACGACATGGACACCGGATGCGATCCCTTCCACTTGCATAGTTTCGTGCTTGTGTGAAGAAATATTTAATGCCTTCGGTGTATGCAGGTGATACAAGCCTATCGGGATCATTCATCTAACTTTTGTCCATCTAAACAACGATATGGGGGGAAGAAAGTTAGTTAAGCAGAGACCGTAAATATATAAGTTTGATGAAAAACTCACCATAGTGCGCATTCACATTTTGAAGAATGAATAAGAAGTTGTTTGAAGAAGAGAATTGGAGGCACTTAGTTCACTTCATAAAAAGCATGTTAGAAGGTGGTTGAGACACTAGGCTTTTAGAGCGTGGCACCAATGGCAGTAACCTTTACATGGGATTCATCAAAGAGATCAAGATTGTGAAGGATGTTATAGAGGTTGCTCTTATTTAAAGAGCATATATGTGTGTGTTTTCATTTATTGCATACCAAAGGTTAGTGTACTATAGTACTGCAGAGAAAAAAGAAAAACAGACGGGATCTGAGAAGGTTAAAGGGATCTGCAATAAGCTAATGTTGGCAAAATTTGGGGCCAACATTTTTTCAAGGCAGTGAACTGTGTTGCTTACTCGTGACTACAGCCTACAACTAAGTTGCTTTCTCAATATATAGCAAGGTGATTTAAGCTGTTTAGATTTGCATACACCTCTGGAATCATGTAACTAGCTAGGTGCATATATATGGTGTTTGTATAGTATCTCATATGTACTTGGGCAATGCCTATTTACTTGTATTAATAAATTATTATCTTACTTGTTAAAAAAAAAATTACACCTCTGGAATCAGAAGCTCAAAATCAAAAAACAAATAAAAAATAGGAGTAAAATAACACAAACAAAATCAATAAACAAAAACCAAATAAAAATTTACAAATAAAAGCAAAAAAATATAGGAGTAATGATTTTAATCACAATCTTAACTGCAATGACCAACTATATAATTTCAAGTAGAAAGCACTTTCCTTACATCCTCTTCACTTAGGGAAAATCAACTACAAAACACAACATCAAACCATTTAACTTCTATCCATACTTAACACTAAACGAAACTTGGGGGTGGGGGGGCTCTAAATATGCCATTGCTGGCCATATCATACATTGCAGTAGTAAGAACTAAAAATTAGTACGTAATACAATATATAATATGCAAGCTAGAGTTAATTATATTCTACCCATTCCATGCAGCTAGCATGGATAAGTATCAATTAGTACGTAATACCATTCCATAGTTGATGATAAGCATGTCTCCATAGCAACATAGTCATTTTCATTGCTTAACTAATTGGCATCAATAACTTCAAGTATTGAAAACGAAAATGATTCCCCTACTCAACGCTTTAAGCTCATTTCGCAGTAAACATATCATCAATGGGTTTCTTTCTTGTGAAAGTTTCCATCAATAAGATTACATAACTATACACATCACCTCTTGTAGAAACAATTCCTTCATATCCATACTTTACACACATTACAACATATCATTTCACATATAATAATCCATATAAATTAAGTGCAAAGGTCCATATGTTACCAAAGTAGAACCTTTATGTATTTATGCAAGACTAGAATAATAAAAATAGTACTTGACATCACCTGGTGCGATATACACAATTTTACCCATGGTCATTGTTTGCATGAGAGAAGTTCCATCACTTAGGAGCTTGGCTATGCCAAAATCAGCAACATGTCCAACCATATCTTCATCTAATAAGACATTGCTCGGCTTTAAATCACAATGAACGATAGGTGTTGAATAACCAAGATGAAGGTATTCAAGTGCCGATGCCACATCAATCATCATATTTAGCCTTTGTAGCATGCTCAAGCAGTGGGTGTTAGAATACAACCACATCTCTAGGTTCCCTTTAGACTCGTATTCCAAAACAAGTGCTTTGAAGTCAATGTTACTATGAACGCTAATGATTTTGACAAGATTTCGACGATGAATGTGTCGTAATAGCATTCTATGTCAAAACTTTTGAATGCACCTTCTAGTTCCAATTTTAGATCTTTTAGTGCAACGTATGTACCATCTAAGAGTGTCCCTTTTTAAACTGTGCCGAAACACCCTTCTCCGAGTAAGTTGTTTGCATTAAACCCTTTTGCGGCTTGTAAAAGTTGTTGGTGGGAAATTCTTCTCCATGTTGACAAAGGCATTGAGTCTTCATTGTTGGAAAGTTTTGAATTCTTCTTCCCAAGGAGTTTTCTTGAGACTAGTACAACGGATACTACAAGTATTGTTAACCCTAATGTGGGCAGCACATATTTTAGTACACGCACCCCCATTGCCTTTCTTGGTCCAAGAGAAGCTTCTTTGCTTGGAGGAACATTCTTTCTAATCACAACACAAAGCACATCATTTGACATGAAAGAATTGTCAAATCATTGCCACCCATGGACATATATGTCAATCTACTTAACTTGCCAATATCTATGGGAATATTGCCCTTAATATTGCAACCATTGAGATCAAATTGCTCAAGAAAGGTCAAAAGGTTTCCAATGGAATTAGAAAGCACTCCATTTAGTGGATTCATACTCAGATACAACATATTGCGATATGCGTTGCTCGAAAAATACGAAAGAGTACTCAATGGTCAAGTTATTGAATCTGAGGTCGAGCGGCTGGAGGAGCCTTAAATTACCAAGTGTTTTTGGAATCAAGCCCAATATTAATGAGTTAATTGTCAAGACGACTATAATGAGTTGTGAAGCATTGGAAATAGAGGCTGGAATTATTCCACTAAGTTCATTTCCGCCAAGAAAAATCTCCTTGAGATTTGGAAGGAAGTGGCCCATATCCGAATGAAAAGTGCCTGAGAGGTGATATTTTGGTATGGTGAACTCTTGTATTGTTGAGATATTGTAGAATTGTGCCAAAAAAATTGTTAACACCCAAATTCAAATACTTTAGGTTTTGCAAATTACCAATTTCACTTGGTATTGCACCTGCAGTCACAATAAATCTATTAAAAAAGAATTTTATAACAAATAAAACATACAACTAATAATTATTAGTTGTAAGAGAACAATCAAGACTTGAAATATATACGATAGAGGTTGATTATAAGGCATGCAACATTTATAATTGGTTGAGCCACCCTTGAGTTGATTGTAATGGTGGATCGGAGCCACATGCACTCTAGTTGGTGCAGTTTTTACATATTCACAATTTTTTTACTTGTCGCACTAGAAGAATATCTTGAGAATCCTTGTTAATATTCTAACCATAGAAATATTTTGATCTTTTCACGAAAAAATCATTTATTTTTATTTGCATAAAATTAATTCCAATATCTAAAAAGAAATCCCAACTTCCATGTACCAAATAATTATTGCTTCACTAAAAAACTATCAACTTTTTTATTTTATAGAGATTGCATATATACTAATCCATGGTCATGATATCAACATATATAGTTGACCAAAACAAGACTAAGGTTACATTACATTAAAAGAATTTAGTTGTTAACTTCTCTATTTTCATAGGTACACTCGACAATGGATTTAACAATATTAGAGAATAATAATTCTAATTAAGTTTGCAAATCTGTCAAAACTGGATGTTGATTAAAATTATTGCTACTTATGGCTTATACCAAATGACTTTTTAATGACAAATTCAAGGGAAAATTACATATTCCACCATGCGGTGTCACTACCTCATGCTGGCCCAAACATGCATATGTACTAAATCAATGCTGACACAGTGGCATCTTTATAATCAACTAATACATCAAGAAGATGTCACGTACGTACCTTCGAAGTTTCTGTAGCCAAGATTTAAAAATGTGAGCTTTGTTAAGTTCCCTATTTCGGGTGATAGTTTTCCTGTGAAATTATTATTAGACCCCAAGTCTAAATATTGCAGTTGTTTGCACTTGAACACAGAGGATGGGAGACTACCTGTGAAACATGCAATTACACTAATTTAGAAACAAGTATTGGATTAACAGCATGACCTACCAATCAAGACTAAATATTATATATACCTTCGAAGTTGTTATTGTAAAGGTATAAATCTGTAAGCATGGTTAAGTTCCCTACTTCCGGTGTAGTGTACCAGATAACGTATTATTGCTGAGATCAATATATTGCAGTGAAGACATGTTGAAGAAAATGGAGGGCATTGGACCTGAAAACTTGTTTTCTGTGAGAGAAATTACTTTCAAGTAGACATCTTGAAGATAGAGGATGATATGGAGCCCCACAGCTGATTATCTTCAAGTACAATTTGTTGCAATGAAGATGTACTGTTAAATAGAGATGATGGGATATATAGTACCTTCGAAATTGTTGGTTACAAGAATTAAAATTTGAAGTTTGGTTAGCAACCCTATCCATGACGGGATTTCTCCACTGAGTTCATTGTATCCGGAATGCAAGAGTTCCAAGCGATAAAGATGAGACAATTCGTTTGGCATTGAGCCATGAAAACTATTGTTCCTGATGCTTAAACTGACAAGAAATGAAAGGTTTCCTAAATTCGGAGGAATGGTTCCTACAAGACCATTGTTAGAAAGGTTCAAGGCTCTAACCCGATGATGTCTGGAGCCACAGGTGACACCAACCCAATTGCAAACTGAAGTACTGGAGGACCAATTTGTTGTCAAAATATGGTGAGGGTCATAAGAAATATGAGCTTTCAAGGCAAGAAGAGCAGATTGATCTGTGGTAATGTTGTGAATTTTAGCATCATTAGTACTTAAACTAGACATGAGAAGCAGTGCCAGAAAACGGAGGATGAGGAAACAAGTAGTTTGGTCGGCCATTTGAGTAGTCTATTTGGAATGAGTTACTGGGATTTGTGTTGCACTCAAAGGAAGAACGAGATCACTGATATTTAAAGAAATTGCAGGTAGCATTCGGAACTATTTAGTTGTCATATTCTTTCCACTGAGAGAATTTTAAAAGAATATTATTACAATGCAAGGATTTAAAGTTTATTTGTTTATCAGCTTTTATCTTTTTCTTCACGTACACGCGGGTGGACACAAATAAGGAATTAGTGTAAAATATTTGTCCTTAAATTCAAATAAGAACTTGAAATAATCTGTTTCCAACCGTTTTCACATTGTTTTGTATGTAGTTTGCCTGAAAAATTGATTTATTTTTCCCCTATACATTGATTATCGCCGCTTATATTAACGTGCACCACAAGTACCCCTAGCTGACGGCGCCTCACTGGGAGAGAATATATCCCCTGAATATATACTATTTTAATGAAATGGACATTATCAGAAAGATCAAAGTATTGATATAGGAAAATTTAAAGCTTTATCCACACCGACTTTCCATAGTCTTAATTTCCTCTTCCACACGTACTCCACTGATGCAATTTTAAAGGATTATTTCTTATTTTCTTTTTGCTTTGTTTATTTTAAAAGGAAATGTTTAATGCTAGCTAAAAGGAATAAAACAAGGTTCGAATTGCAGAATATCATCCCACAACATGTTGAACTGAGATTACCTTTGGAGGTGTAACGCCCCGGTCTCGCACGGATCGGAGAGTTACTTCCTAGCACTTAAACTCACATTCCAACAATATAAAAATAGACTACAAATTCCCAATATCATTTAGAAAATTCAATTCAATCTAATTTTCTCAATATAACCAATTTTTCAAAATGTCAAGTCATTACAACACCATAAAATTTCTTAATAAAATACGACAATACTCATAAAAACTTCCTATGCTTGAACCACTACACTTAAAACATCTCACCCAATGCCTCATAACCTTGATCCTCAGCTGAACCATCATAATATCTTAAAAATATTGTAGAGATAGGGGGTGAGTTATCAACAACCCAGTAAGTAGAGAGCATATACTAGCATGTAAACATGAGCATTGATAACATTTGATAAGTAGAACAAAACATTTACTTTCAGAAAGCAGAAATAAAATATTTTCTTTCCGAATGCATAAACAAAACTTTGTACAAAAACATTAGAGCGAAATTTTCAGAAAAACAAACTTATTACCGAAAAGAAAATCTTTTGGCATTTCCAAACTGAAACATTATAATTAAATCATCTCTTAACATCACATCGGGACAATACCATGTTTAACCCCCGTGGTAGGGTTATAAACCACCATTATACCCATGGCTGGGCCATATTCCATGTTTCACCCCCGTGATAGGGTTATAAACCACTATTATACCCGTGGTTGGGCCATATTCCATGTTTCACCCCGTGGTAGGGTTATAAACCACCATTATACCCGTGACTGGGCCTTAACAGAAACAGAACAGATTTCATCGAAAATCCGATTACAATCATATACAGAATCAGAACTTCATGCCAAGGTTTTCAGATGACACATCATTTCAAAACAAAATACTGATAAGTTTCAGATCATTTCACATGTTCGAGATAAACATAAACAAAATATTCTCATTTGTTCATAACAAAACTTCTAAATTTTCATATTCACTCTTTTACATAGTTCAGAAACAAAGTGCACAAAACTAACTCATGTCTACACCAGTCATGATAGAAAAACATTTTCTCTTATCTTGAATTTATGCATATGCAGAATAAACATCTGAGATTGTTTTATGCATATGCAGAATAAACATCTGAGATTGTTTTCAGATCATTTCTTTTCAAAACAAACATGCTTATTTTTCAAGGTCAACCTCATTTTATTTATTTTATGCAAAACTAGTATATGAACCCCGCTTACCTGAACTTTTTAGCTTTCCTGAATCTTTCCACAATCGTGCCGTATGGATACCAATCGTCACCTATACAGAATACTAAACATTACTAAACTTCTAAAAAAACCGCTAAAACTCTCCATCTACTTAAATTCATCCTATGGAAATGGCTTTGATAGCTGCTTAGTTATCAGAAATCTAATAAATATATTATCATTATAAATAATCTTTAACTTATTGTAATATAATTTTATTAAATATGGCAAACAACTTAAATTCTTTCCGAAAGTTAAGTTGATCATATTTAAACTCATATCTCTATAAACTATTATTAAAACAATAATTTAATACATCCAACATATAATTTAGTAGGAAATCATAAATTTCTTAAGCAATAGTAATTCATAAAATATTAAAATTAAAAAATATATATATATATAAACAATAAAACACTCATTTAGTAAAATATACTTAAATCGATTTTAAAGCATTTAGAATAAAGATAAAATCTTATTATTTACTGATGAAAATAGTTATAACAATTATTACTATATAACTAAAATTTTAGATCTTTAAATATTATCTATATGAAATTATAATTTCAAGCTAAACATGACCCACCAGGAACATAATCTCAAATAAATCAAACTCAATATCAAGATAAACATCAAATGACAAGAAAGCGTACTGACTTATAAACTAGATGTAGTAATATAAATATATTAAAACAATTTCTTTACTATGCTTTACAAATGCTATACGATAAAGTATTAAAAGTGATTTATTTATACAATTAAACAAATCTTAGGTAGGGAACAAAAACTAGAAACGGAAATACTTATGAAAATGCGAACGAAAAACTTGAGAAATACAAAACCGTGCAATACAGTCAGGGCTCACCGAGAGAAAAGGCCAGGGATGACGGAAGCGGTGGCTGGCTAGGTCTACGGTGTACGGCGCGGTGGCACGGCACTGAAAGAGAGAGAAAGTGAACGTGAGAGAGAGAGAGAGAGATGGAACGTCCCGAGAGAAAGAGGGAAAGGGAGTTACGGACCGTGCAACGGGGCTGGAGTCTGACCATAAAATCTTGCTTCGTGATCTGAGGTGGCTCCACTAGCGGGTTCAAGGCTGGGCTACGGTGCACGGACGGCCAGTGACTGGGCGGCTTGCATGGAGGCAAAGTTAGAAGGAAAGCATGCTCTGTTTTTGGCAAATGGAAACAGAGGCTCTTAGGGTGCGATGGTGGCTTGGGTTTCACGGTGAAGGGTGGTGGCAATGTAGAGCTCTAGCCGTGAACTGGTGGCTGGAACCGAGGGAACGTGGGAGGCTCGCATGGTGATGGTGTGTACGAGGCAGTGGCTGGGTGGTGCAAGTCCGTGGGGGTTAGTGATCTGCAGGGGCGTCTCACGGTGACAGTGTGGTGGTCGTGGGGTTGAGAGGGTGAGCAGTGGCTCGCTGGTGCATCTGTGAAAGCCACAGGTTGGCGTGATGGTGGTCATGCGGGATGGTTGGCGATGTCGCAGTAGTGAGTGATGGCCCCGTGCTACGGTGTCTGCAAGGAGGTTTGCAGTGAACGAGAGAGACAGGGATAGAGAGAGTTTGTGAGATTTGATATAGAAATGCACAGCTAAGTATAAGTGTAACACCCCATATTTTAGTGTAATTTTAATGAAGAAATTATTTTTATTGATTCAAACTTTATTCTCTTGTTTTAAAATTTTTGGATTTTTTTTAATTGGGTTATTTTATGATTTTTAGTTTACAAATTTTTTTTTTATTTTTAGGTGCTTTCTTTAAATTAATTACTGTTATCCGTTTAAATTTCTTCTCAAATTAAATTAACTTATTATTGGATTTAATTATTTAGTTTCATTGTAATCATTGCGTTTGAATTATTTTTATTTCATTGGCCGTTTTAAAATCATTTGGATTCATTAATAATTTTTTTTAAAAGAGAGTTTAGGTTTAAGTATATTTATTTTATGTTATTTTTTTTATTTTCTTTTCTCTTTAGACTTAAGAAGCCGTTCCTTGGAAGCACCCAGAGCACGTCTTACCCGTTTGCCATTTTCATGCATTCCCTTTTCATCCCCTTCATCTAGGTTTTTCCCTTTACTATTTATATCTCCTTTATATACATACTTACGGTTATCATCTCAACCCTAGTTTATTTGCCGCTGCTCTTCCTCTTCACGCTCTTAGCCTTCCATACTCATCTGAACCTCCACCCCCAACCTCAGTGCAAACCACAACCTCTTCTCAGAAAAACACCAAACCGTAAGGCTCGGTTTTCTCCCAGTAAAACTGCCACCCGCAAACCTATTCACGTGCCACAAGTCCACCAAACCCCGTCCGCGCCAGTACCATAGCCTCTCTCAGTCCACCACTTCAGCCTTGTGCCACCACCCACTTTACGCAAACCACCACCCCAGTTTATACCTTCAAAAAGCAGAACATCATACACCTTTTTTTCTCTCAATCGAAACAGAGAGTCCTTGCCACTGGACAACCGCACCTCGCGAGCCACCAAGCTGTCGCCACCGCGGAAGAGCCACCCACACGCATGGACATACAAGCCCCGAAAATCCTCTGTTTTAGTTGCCTAAAACAGAGCAGCGTCCCAGCTGCTGTAGTCACGCTCCATCGAGAGCTCCACCACGCCGTGCCCCGCAGAAACTGCCGGCGAGGACCTTCCATCACCCCAGTCCGCCGAACGCTGCCTCAGTTTTCCCTCGGTAAGCTCGCGCCACTTCCGGTTGAGAGTCCTTCCCTTTCGGTCTCTCTCTCGTTCTCTCACCGTCCCTCTCTCTCTCGATTTCAGCTCTCTCTCCCTCTCTTCCCGTGCGAAGCCGTCGAGGACATCACCACCGCCTCAGCCCAGTTTCCGTAGCACCCCCACGGTGCCACTGTCTCGGCTTTTCGTGAGTGAGCTTCTGCCGTCACTCCCTTTTGAGCCTCTGCATGATTATGTTTTCTTTTAGTTATTGTTGTTTCTTACTTAAAAGGGAAACTGGAGGTGTCTCGGTTGATTTGTAGACCAAGGGTGTTTTACCCTTTCCACCCTTGTTGTTTAGCATATCAATTGATTTTTTTTTTTTTTTTTTATATATTCTTGCAAAGTAAGACATGGGCCGGACGTGTTTCTCTTATATTATTTTTTTTTAATTAGGCAATTGTGGGTTTATCTTGTTAGGTTAGTATCTTTAAGAGAAGTATTATTTTTTTTTTTGGAATGGTTATAAAGTAGATACTGATAAATGATTTTTTTGAAATGGTCGATAAGTACAAAATATTAATGTGAATCCTTTTAAAAAGAGTATATATATATATTTATATATTTCAGTATTATTTAAACAAAAGTAAGAGTTTCTACTTATAATGATTTTAACATAGTTATGTATTTAGTATTATAAATTATCGTAAGATCCCTTTCATAAATGGGTTAGGATTTAATGTTTTAGTCGGAATTACTAAGTTGGATATTGGTGAATTTAGACAATGAAGTTAGTATCTTAGGAATAATGAGAAGTTTGGGTTTGAAGAATCAAAAATAGATTATTTTAGAAATTTTAGGCTTGAATATCAAAATGCGAGATTGATTGGAAATTTATGAAAATTTATGTGATTATTTTTATAGGTGACGATTTATAGTCGACTCGACATATTTGAGGAAAATTCTGGAAAAGTTAAGTCGTCCAGGTAAGCGGGGTCCCTATGCTAGATTTGCATAAAAATAAAATGGACTGAGGTTGATTTTTGAAAATATGCATGTTTTGTTATGAAAAGAGATTTGAACTACCTCAGTCATTTGTTTTGCATTACTCATGAGATTTTGTATAAGAATAAAATATTTTCTGGCATGACTGGTGTAGACATGAGCTATTTTGCATTTTACTTCTGAATTGTGTAAAAGAGAGCGAATACGAAAGTTTGTGCATAAAATTATGTTTTGTGATTTTTGAAAACTCTGTTCTATTCTGAAGATATTCTGTACTCTGATATGATGTGATTTCTGAAAACTCTGTTCTGTTCTGAAGATGTTCTGTATTCTGATATGATGTAATTTCTGAAAACTTTTGGCATGACATTCTGAATCGGGATGTGGTTTGTGGATGGTGACCTATTTGACCTACCACGGGTGCTAATAGTGGCTTCTGTTTTGGTTGGTACCAACTGTTCTGTTTCTGGTGCACCCACTTTGGAAACAAAGTGGTTTTCTGGTGGTCTTTCCTGTGTGCACACTCGGGGCTCCGAGAATAAATAAGGGTAAGATTCACATTCTGTTTCTGCTCGGTTAGCTACCGGGGTTTGCACAACCCTACCACGGGGGTTAAACATGGCCTCTGATGCGATATGATGCTCTGGTTCGATGGTGGTCAGTTATGCTATGCCAAAAGAATTTGAATAAGAATATTTTTGAACTTTCGCTCTGATATTTTTATAACATGTTCTGACCCTGCATTATGAAAATAAAAAGTGTTTTGTTCTGCATTATGAAATCTGTAAATGCTCATGTTTACATACTAGTATATGTTCTCTGCTTACTGAGTTGTTGATAACTCACCCCTATCTTCATAATATATTTCAGATAATTTGATGCAACAGCTGAGAACCAGGAATAGGGAGTATGTGCAGGTTTTGTGGAACATAGAAGACTAAGTGCCTTAGGGTGCAATGACTCTTGAAGAGTAACTTTTTGGTAGAATTGATATTTTATGTGATTTTGGAATGTTGAGTAACGAATGTTTCTAATCGAGTAGAAAAGTTATGTATAACGACGAGACACCACTGATGTGCCTTACGTAGGAATATGGATATTTGTGTTGAACAAATGGCTTAATATGTTATGGAGACTCTGGTTTATTTTAAATGCATTAGTTGGAATTGATTTTAGATGATATGAGTTAACTCTCCGGACCCTCGGGGTCGGGGCGTTACAATAAGGCAATAAAAAGTAGAGAGGGAGAGACCTGAATGATGGACAGAAACGAAAAAAAAAAAGAAGAGAGCTCAGATACTGAAAGGGAGTTCAAACTGCCTAGACGTGGGAAAAAAAATAGAAATTTGGGTGGAGGAATTTTCGGGAGTGCAAGAACTAAAAGTGAAAAAAAAAACAGTCGGAAGAATAAAATGCATGCGGAAAGACGAAGCTCTTGACGTCGTGGCTGCGTGAAAAACAGGGAAGAAGAAAAAAAAAATAAAATTGGGGAAGTTTATTGCTGGGGGAGGCAGGAGGGAAAAGAAAGAGAAGGGAAAAAAAAAATTCAAAGGGCCTGGGTGTTACAGGAGGTGTATCAATATTTAATTAATTCAGAGTACCAAGAGGGGGTTGTGAGCCATCTAACCAAGATAGGTCTTTTAACTTGAATAATGACTCGAGAATGTGGAGGGGTTTTAAGAATGAGAAATGATATATTTTTCAGTATAGAGTGCGTAAGTATCTGCAGTTCTTTGGAAAAAATATAGATTTATATGAAAAAATTAATTTTTTAATAATAGATCTTATTCTTTTTTTAAAAAAAAAATAGACGACAATTACACAATCCATAACTATATTGAAAGGTTGTTTCAGCAAAACCAAAAGAGCAACAAGCACATTTAGAAGCAAGAGATAAACTGCCACACTGTTGAGTTTTGTCGTCTATTGGGATATCAATGTTACTGTCCAACAATTTCTTGATAAATATAGAAATTTTAGTAGGAAGAGCATGGTTCCAAATAAAAGAGTGAAAAGGACAGGGAATGAAATGAGTATGATGAAATGAAATGAGTAAAATCTATCTTGTTTGGATATTTTAGGGAAATGAATGGAAAGTAAATTATAATCTTGTTAAGGATTATTTTCCAACATTATTATTAACATACTGAGCAAAAAACATCATCATTAATGTGCCTTTCCTAAATTTTCTTTTCTAAAATTAATAAATTTTAGTTTATTGAGATTAAACTTCACATATCATCTTCAATTGATAATCATTAAGATGGAGTTTCAAATATAATTTGTGAGATGATGAGAGCAAAAATCCAAGTCTCGATCCATCCATCACTGCGTTATGTGGAAACGTGTTTTCAGCTAGCAAGACCGACTGAGTAGCTCGACTTAAGGTTGCCGTGCACCAATTAAGGGGTAGAAAATGCAGATATCCCAATGAAAATCAATCATGACATTGACAAAATGGATTGACCAGAGGGTCTAAAAATCAAGGATATTGGAGTCCTGATGAATTTGACAAAAGTAATGGATATGAAAAAGTTAATGGCTTGTATATTACTCCTGCAGGCTGTCTGTCACACAAACCCGGCCCCTGCATGTGATCAACAATATACCTTATTATTATCAAATTAAGGACTACACTCAAGCTGTCATGAATACAAAATGATTTTTTTTTTAATAATTTTATGACTGGAATATTTTAAAAGATTTCTAAAGAATAGAAAATATGTAGCTCACGGTAATATTCTGAATATTAGTACTCATGAGTATAAATATGAATTTCAGCATTATATACCATGTGGGTCCACATACTATATCTAATATCTATCTCGATTCAAATTATAGAAAATATTTGAGCAACAAATCTCTAATTTCCGTAACTTTATTCCAAGATGGGAGTTTATTTACAAACAACTTTGCCAATTAGAAAGGTCATCCTTGACCCCACCTTAATTGGTGCACGGCAACATAAAGTCGAGCTACTCGATCGGTCTTTGCTAGCTGAAAAGTGAAACATTTTTCCACATGTTGGTGACCCTATTGTTGGGCAAATAATCTATATATTGTCCGGAAGTTACGCGGCAATGGATGGATCGAGACTTGGATTTTTGCTCTCATATCTCACAAATTAGGACGTTTGAATTGAGAAATCATCTCATCTTATTTTATTTCATCTTATTATTATAATTTTTTTAAATTTTCACATAAAATATAATAAATAATTCAATTTTTTCAAATCTCAAAATAATAATAATATTAAAAAAATAATATTCTAACAATATTTTATTCAACTTTCAATTTTCATATAAAACTATCTCATCTAATCTCACTATCCAAAGCCAGCCTCGACTACTTGGATTTGTCATTTAACAATGAGAATTTTATATGCCCAAGTGTATGAAAGATAATTCATGCTCAAAATAGGATTTCATATTTCAGTTATTTGTAATTTGGTATTAACTAGTCGCATACCTACACGACGCGCAGAAATAATTACAATCTTCCGTACTTATTTAATCTTAAATATAAAATGAAATAACTCATTATAAGTAATATAGTACTCTTTTATACGAAACTAATTATCTTTAAAAAAAGCATACCAATTAACATTGAAAACCTGTGTAAAGCTTTTGTTATCAACCAATAAGCCATTTAAAATGCACCATTTTAAGTTGTCCAATAAGAGTGTGATTTTCATCATCGCATCATGCTTTTGCACAAACTCAAACATCTTACTAATTGATTTGATACCCTCACTAACCCATCTGCATTCCGCCATCAACACAAAGTAGCACCAAAATTCTTATTTCAACACCATTACATCCAACAAATTTCCTCAAGTACACAAAATGATATATAAAACATCAACACGATCAAATTAATTACAATTTATTTATCAATCTCCTTGTCTGGTTGAAGCACTCATAATCAAAATCTAGCCACTAAAAATAGAGACATCGCATGTAAGATTCTTCACCTCGCATGATCCATTCACTGAAAGAGGGGGAGGTGGTGTGAGGGACAGGAGAATTCAAACATCTGTAAAAACATTAGCTTAGTAAATAGAACTCATAATTTTCCCGTGGATCACTTTGTAGAAAATGAACATCTTAACATCTTAGACAATATTGGGTCATTTCGTTTTCTTGTATCCTAGCTACCGATCGATAGGATGGTCCCAATTCAAGATTCATGCATGTTAGTATGGTAGGGTTCTTCAAACATAAGTGGATTGTGAGATTTTAGAAGATATTTGTGAGTGTTGAGATTATATAAAAGTAATTATATAATCTAACGTACCACATCAAATCACGTTAGTTTATTGATTTACTTTGATGACATCTCTTTATGACTAAAACATTTATCTTTGAAAAATGAAGCCATGGCAACTTGTAACACCCAGTATTTTTTTAGTGTATTTTTTTAATTGAATGATTATTTGTTATTAATTTAAAATTAGATTATCTTGTTTTAAATTTTCAAATTTCAGTGGGTTTATTTTTATGATTTTTAATTTGTGAAAATTAAATTTGACATGTATCCTTAATATTAATTATTGTTATGCATTTAATTTTCTTTTCATAGTAAATTAACTTCTTGTTGGATTTAATTATTTATTTTCATTTTAATCACTGCGTTTGAATTATTTTATTTCACTTGCTGTTTTAAAATCGTCTCCGTTGGATTATTTTTTTGTGATCCAAGCTGTGAGGATTGGACCTCATTTCTTTCATTACATTTTCTCTTTTCTTTTTTCTTCCTTTCTCTTTTCTTCTTTTCTTTTCTTTCTTTTTTTTTCTTCTTCTCCTGGTCTTTCCCTGCGCGCCGCAACCCCTCTCCCTCTCTCTCTCCATCCGATCCTCCTTCTCACCCCAGCGCCGCCGTGCGCCGGCGGTGGTCGACACAGCCCAGCTTCCCAGCACCCCCACCCACCGACGACCTCCCTCTCCGGTTTCCAGCCCCAGTCGTGCCGCCATTAGCCTCCACGCACCACACTAAGCCGCGGCATTCCTTGCGCCGCTGCGCCGCCGTCGCGCCACCTCCGGCGACCATCTTCTCACCACATCATCATTGACCTTCTAGCAACCTAATGCACCCATCCTCGGCTCCGATCTGTCACCGGTGAAGCCCCATCTATCTCCATCTCCGATTTGAGCATTTTGGCCTTAAACCGCCGCCCACGCCGCCATCCACGGCCAACCACCACAACCACTAGCTTTACCGACATCCCTAAGCCCTACCCTATCATTCTCGGGTCTTCGTTTACACCTGTTCAAAAGTGGGTTTTTGAGACCCACGGCCATAGTGTATTTCGCACTGTTTTGTTGCTGCGTTGCCGCTTCTAGCACCTTCGTGATCTTTCAAAAATTATATTATAACATTGTAAGTATTTTTCCCAAAGAACTTTTGAGATTTAAATGTATTTTTGTGCTAATTCATTTTTATTGTGAATTTGTTGATTGTGCTGGACTGAGTCCGAGGAGTAAGGGGGTCGGTTGGATTGGATGATGGAATTATTTGTGTGAGATTGGTTTATGCTTTGAAATTTGTTGACTGTTTCAGGTTTAAATATTGGTGTTTTGAGTTTGATGTTGGTCATGGTGGATATTGGTGATTTTTACGAAGTGATGATATATTTTGGGATTATGAGGGTTTTAAGTTTTGAGATATTAAAATAGGTTATTTTAGAAGTTTAGGCTTAAATATCGAAATCTGTGATTGATTGAAAACTTACGGAAATTGTGTGATTATTTTTATAGGTGACGATTTATAGTCGACTCGACTTTTTTGAGAAAAATTCTGAAAAGCTAAGTTGTCCAGGTAAGCGGGGTTCATATACTAGTTTTGCATAAAAGAAATAAAATGAGGTCGACCTTGAAAAATAAGCATGTTTGTTTTTTAAAAGAGATGATCTGAAAACAACCTCAGATGTTTGTTCTGCATATGCATAAATTCTATATAAGAGAAAGTGTTTTTCTGTCATGACTGGTGTAGACATGAGCTAGTTTTGTGCATTTTATTTCTGAACTATGTAAAAGAGCGAATATGAAAATCTAGAGGTTTTGTTATGAACAAATGAGAATATTTTGTTTATGTTTATCTCAAACATGTGAAATGATCTAAAACTTTTCAGTATTTTGTTTTGAAATGATGTGTCATCTGAAAACTTTGGCATGAAGTTCTGATTCTGTATATGATTGTAATCGGATTTTCGATGAAATCTATTCTGTTTCTGTTAAGGCCCAGCCACAGGTATAATGGTGGTTTATAACCCTACCACGGGGGTGAAACATGGTATACGGCCCAGCCACGGGTATAATGGTGGTTTATAACCCTACCACGGGGTGAAACATGGAATATGGACCATCCACGGGTATAATGGTGGTTTATAACCCTACCACAGAGGTTAAACATGGAATATGGCTCATCCACGGGTATAATGGTGGTTTATAACCCTACCACGGGGGTTAAACATGGTATTGTCCCAATGTGATACTAAATGATGATATGATTATAATGTTTCAGTTTAGAAATGCCAACGGATTTTCTTTTTGGAATAAGTTTATTTTTCTGGAAATTTCGCTATAATGTTTTTGTACAAAGTTTTGGTTCTACATTCTGAAAGTAAATATTTTGTTTGGCTTATCAAATGTTATAAATGCTCATATTTACATGCTAGTATATGCTCTCTGCTTACTGAGTTGTTGATAACTCACCCCCCCTTATCTCCACAATATTTTTCAGATATTATGATGGTTCAGCTGAGGATCAAGATTATGAGGCATTGGGTGAGATGTTTTAAGTGTGGTGGTTCAAGCATAGGAAGTTTTTTATGAGTATTGTTGATTTTATTAAGAAGTTTTATTTTGTTATAATGACTTGATATTTTGAAAAATTGGTTATATTGAGGAAATTAGATTTAATCGAATTTTCTATATGATATTGAGAATTTGGAGTATTTTTTTTATATTGTTGAAATGTGAATTTAAGTGTTAGGAAGTAACTCTCCGACCCGTGCGGGACCGGGGCGTTACACAACTACTCCTCTATCAAGGCCTGCCAAAACTTTCGTGGCAATTTGTGCTGAAAACTGATGCATCAGACAAGGGCCTTGGGGGGTAATGTTGGCCCAAAATGAGCTTTTCCTTGAAATGAGTCTCAAAGTTGTTGGCCTACGGTTATGAAATAAAGTATACGCCAGGGAAAGCAAACGTAGCAACGGATGCCTTATATCACGTCCACCGAGTAATCATTCCAATACGGACATGCTTGCTGCTAATAATGGAGAAGAAACAACACTACAACCTATCTAACATCCTTAATTTCATATATGGGCCGATCTAAGGAAGGCCCACCAAGAAGACCCTTTCTATTTGGAGCTCCAGAAAAAAATTCAAGCACAACCAAGAAAGTATCATAATTATTTAAGGTAAAATGGATTGCCTATTCTTTTTCTTTTTTATAATGGTAGAGCCGTAATACCGTCGTCTTCTTCCTTAAGGCTCAATTTTTGCAAGAATTTCACAGCTCAAAATTTGGGGGCTATTTGAGGGTGCTCAGAACATACAAAAAAATAGCTTAGTCGTTTTAATGGGAAGGAATGAAGCGTCAAGACCGCTGTTAAAAAATGTGTAGTGGAATGTGATGCTTGTCATCAATGGAAGAAAAGCAACCATGCCAAGCCAGTAGCTGAAGTTTTTGTAACAACTGTAGTCAAGCTTCGTGAGATTCTGAAGGCTATTATCAATGATGGAGACCCAGTTTTTCTAAACCATTTTTGGAAATAAGTTTTCAGGTTGAAGGGGACAAAGCTTAACATGAGCACTGCTTGTCAGGTTAAAGGGGATAAAGTTGAAATTATGAAATTGAAAAGTATTTGTATTTGTGGTAATTGCAAAACACAACAAAAAGGATGTATGTTCTGCTCGCATGTACGGCTATTGTTGCATGACTAGAGCAATTATCAATGTTTGAAATCATTTTATCTCATCACATATTAATATCAAAACATCATTTAAACTCAAACATTTTTCAATATCAAATTTTCAACTTTTTCATCTAATCATAATTAGTCTCTAATCATTACAGACTTTCTCAAATTTCGGAACAAAACACAAAAAATAGTTTAAATTTTTCAAATCCCAAAACAAAAATAATAATAAAAAGCTATATTCTAACCCCTTTTAACTTTATAATTTTTATTCAACTTTTTCTTTCTCATTTCCCAAAACCCCATAAAAATCTTAACTCAAACCATTTCACTATTATTCATAAATTATCTCACTATTGTTAATAGATTTCTCATCTCATCTCATCTCATCTTATTTATGGAGTCGAATTGAGTTTTTAGGGTTCAAGAGACAATTCGATTAGATCCCGAGACAGAGCTCCAGTGAAACTCAGGGGTTGTTTGGGTTGAGAGAACCTCTCAACTCATCTAATATTATCTCATCTAATTATTATAAAATTTTCAAGTTCTCACAAAAAATACAATAAACAATTTAACTTTTTCAAATCTCAAAACATAAATAATATTTTAACAATATTTTGTTCATCTTTCATGTGGTGCTCTCGACCCCCACTTGAGTTCTGGCAAGATTCGTGATGCCGGGATATTGATCGCTTGGGTCAAAGACCACTCGCATAACTTGAAAACATAGTGTATGCTCGCATGCTCAATAAATGTGTATAGTTAATTCGCAGCGGAAAAGTAAAGAGGGGCAATCAATTAATACTACCAGAAATTCAAATTATAACTCCAACAAAAAAAATTCATAAGTGACCAGTCTCCTAATTCTAGACATAAAATGTATACAATTATCTAACTAATTAAAAGGAAAGCACCAAACAACACTACATAAGGGGAAAGATACCCAAGTCTTCACTCTTCAGGTGGAGCCGATCCTCCAAGCTCATAATCGTCCCCTGCACCAAAGTCTAAGGTTCCAGAGAATGAAACCGTAGGTGGAGACACTACAGTGAGATTTTGCAATCTCAACAAATAAAGCCAATAGAATTGTTGCCAAGATGATTAATACAAGAGGGGGATGAATTGGGTTATATTTAAAAATTAACAGTTATAAACCAAATGCACATTATAAAATATGAACAAAATACGAACCAGCAGTAAATATATGGAGTAAGGGTAAGAGAGAAGCAAACTCAGTATTTTAACGAGATTCAGCCCCACTGCCTACGTCCCCGCTTCAAGCTACCCCTTGGGGATTCCCAATTTCACTATTGAACGTCCTTCAGGTGGAGATAGAAACTTATTACACCTTTGAGCAGTGCCGCTACAAAGAATCCGTGTAGAACACCCTCTACACTTGCAATCACCTTCTGATAGTGGGTACCTTATCAAAAAACACTCCTTAATGAGTAGAGTATGAACAATACAACACAAACTATATCTCTCTCAAAATAAACAAAGGTTAAGGCTCAATGCTTAGAGAAGAGAGATTGAAAACTTTGAATAAATGTTGTAAACCTTACAATGATGTGTTCTGAATTTAAAGATCTCAAATGAGCTATTTATATGCATATGAGATTTCATTTTTAAATTTAAAAAGATTCACATGTCAAAAGGAGCACCACTTCAAAATTTTCAAATAAAAGCTTCTCCTTTTTGCAATTGTAAAAAACAACATCATTCACTTTTCAAAAATTTCAAATCTAATCTTTTACTTTTTGCATATGACAAAAGAAGCATGATTTACTTTTCAAAATTTTCAAACAAAATCATCTACCTTTTGCAAATATCAAGAAGCGTATCAATCATTTTTCAAAATTTTCAAACCTAATCTTTTACTTTTCACATATGACAAAAGGATCACTATTTACTTTTCAAAATTTTCAAACAAAATCATCTACCTTTTGCGTATGTCAAAAAGAGCATCAATCACTTTTCAAGATTCAAACAAACATGCACATGTGAAAGAGGACAATCAATCATCTTTCAAAAATTCAAATTTCAAACTTTTAATTTTTAAATATGTCATGCACATGTGGAAAATGAAATTTGATGCTTTATGAGAAAACATTAATTTTGAACCTTAATCCAAATTCGAGTTTTACCAAGAAATGTACAAAATTACTCTAAGAGTTTTACTTGTAAACTTGTTTCCTTTCTTACTCATACTTAATTCGTTGATGTGATTGACTCTATTATGTAGACAACTTGAGATTGAGACTCCTTTATGCTTGAATTCATTTATAATCATCAAATCCATATCACTACAAAAAATTTGAGTTTTTGGGACAAAATTATTTACGGAAGAAAAAGATTTCGTCCCAAAAAATTGATGACTTTACAAAATCGTTCGAACGGTCAAAATACCGTTTGAACGGTTTTTTCTGTGACGAATTAAATTGTCTCAAAAAACATTTCTCATTTGAACGGTAAAAAATACATTCGAACGTTAAAATCTTGGCGGGGAAGTAACTTATTATGACGGGGAAAGTTCACAATCGTTCGAACGAAAATTTGTTGTGTTCGAACGGAAAATATTTGATGGCAAAACATAGCGGGAAGGTTTCTAAACCGTTCGAACGAAATATATTTAGTTAGAACATATTCTAGCATCACATTTATACATTCGAAGGTATCATATTAATCTCGGTACGAAACTCAAAATGTAAAAAATATATCATATAAACAAATTCATTAATTAATTTTATGTAATTAATTTAAAAATATTTTAATGATTTCTTTTATGTTAAATAAGATTTTTAGTTAAATAAATATTATGAACCATACACTACATAATATAAATCAATAATTACTCAAAAAAAGACAAAATATTTAATGTACAAATAAAACAAATTATCAAAACACCATATATACTGTCCATAACTATAACAAAAAAAAAATATAAATAAAAAATAGAAACTACTGTGATGCGAGATCTCTACACACATCCTCGACTGCAGCTAATTGTCTCTCTACTTGTGCCAATCGAGTACTGAGCATGACCTAAGTTGCATTATTGACATTAATCTCTGTATGTAACTCATTAACCTCTGTACGTAATCCAGATACGGTAGCCATAATCTCTATACGCAACTCCGACATGGCAGTATGCACTGCATCAATCACTGCTGATGTGTGTATGCCGATCTCAACACGCAATATGTCGGCCATCTCCTCACGAGTAGATGTGCATGATGTCTTGGCCGGTGCAGATGTGTTGGCAGCAGGTACTCCAGTATCTCCCGGCTGTGCATCTCTCTGAATTTCAGCCTTGTCAGGAACAGCTCCACGAAAACGGAATCTCGAGTGTCCCGTACTCCGTGACAGGGTGGTGCTGTTTATCGGTCCCATCGACTCCCGGGAACACTCGGTAGGTTCGGGCACGACCCTAGCATGTAATAAAAATCGAGTGATGAGGATCCCAAATGGCAGTATATCTGTCGTAATGAACCTTGCCTCTGATCGGATCCTCTCAAATATATAACCCACGAGGTCGATCGGGATGCCACAAGTGACCCGTATCATAAATTTCGCTCGATCCATGCCGACCTCGGTCTTGTGCTGCCGAGGGTCAATATTGTTGGCAATGATTAATTTCATGATCTTGAAAAAAGAAGATAAATCTGTCTGCCTAATACTTTTCGTCCCATTGTATACTGGAGCATCTGGACCAACAATCAACTCTCTAACCTTATGATCAACAAGTTTATCGATCTCATCTGTGTAAACTGGTCCCTCGTCCTGAGACATCTCTGCATCACCTGAAGGATCAGACTCTCTAGGCTGTAGGTTTAGATAGGCATCAAGAAGCCTAGGAATACCCAGATATGTAGCGAGTCTGTTTGCTGAAAATATAATAGGAGCTCATCGGATACAAATCCTGTATGCCCCTCTATCGTCTGGGCTGGCACCACCAAGCTCTTTATAGAACTTAGTAACGATCTCAATGTAGGAAATGAACTCCATTCCTTCTTCTCGCTGATCTAAGATTGGTGTCCAACCACGATCATTGAATACTGATGGGAGGGAATAACCCTCCCATATAAGAGCCACAAAATCATATAGTTTTACTTGTCGCTCAAGTAAAACAGTTTGATCTCGAACAGTTTGGATGGAAGGTTCCCGTGATCTACCACGTTTGCGGCCCCTATAAGACATTATTATGAACCTGAAATTATAAAAATATAATATATATTCAACATTAGTGATAAAATCTAATTATGACAAAAAGATTTACAAAATTATATACTTTAATAAATTAATTGATAGAACAATTCAATGAAACGATGAAAACAATTTAATAAGCTAATATAAACAAAATGGTTCGAATTTAATATAAAGCGTTCGAACGAATATAATATATGGTCGAACGGAAACTAAAAACCGTTCGAACGCTTAATAGATGGTTCGAACATAAGGGTTAAATCGTTTGAAAGCGTTCGAACGGAAACTAGATTGAGCTCAGCCATGGCTGAGTCAACTTAGCGGCCATGAAAACACCCAAAAATCCATCGATTCCATGGTTTCTTCAACAAAACACATACTGCTCTTCATTTCTAAACATTCTACGATAGATTTATGGTGTTCTACGATGACCATTGATGAAAAAATATAATTTTTCTAGAAAAAACGAATAAAACCATAAAATCATAAAATAAACGGTAAAATAGCTTATAAAATGCATACCTTCACTTGGATGGGAAGTGTGTTTGACGTAGCTGCTGATTTAAGCAGCAGACAGCGGCGATTGATGGACATTCAAACGTTTTCTCTCGTTTTCAAATGGTGGGGACGACGGTGTGAGAGAAATATCTGTCCGTGATAACTTATATGTGCATAACCGTTCGAATGTTATATTTTACCATTCGAACGGTTTTACAATATTGTTCGAACGTTATATTTTAACGTTCGAACGATATTTGTTTTAAGTTTTGTAAAATTTCATATTAAATGTATATTATATTTATAATCCTATAAATTAATATAATAACTATTATAGTAGATTATATATACTGTAATATATATGTAATATATATGTAATATTATAATATATATTATGATAGTATAATACTTTAAATGAAAACATAATAACTTATATGTATTTTATTATAGTATAATAGTAATATATCATAATATTTTACTATAAAAGTGTTATATATGAGGTTGTAATATATATATATATATATATATATATATATATATGATAGCATATAGTACTATATGGTATGAGTTTATACTTAACTAATATATATCATACTATATATTTCATTATACTTTACTATATAAGTTATATATGATACTATACTGCATATATATATATATATATGTAGAGTATAGATTACTAATATACTATCATCTTATAAATTTCTCTATACTTTATTATGTAACCTTAGTATATTTGAGGCTATATATATGTGAGTATATATTACTAATACATATGATCTTATACTTTTCACTATACTTTAGTATAGGATAATATATATGATACGATATATATGATATATAGTATAGATTACTATATATCACATAGTATATATTACTAATATATTTAATAGTATATATTACTAATAGATATGATCTTACATGTTTATAGTATACTTTAGTATACTATACTATATCTATGATATTTAGTATAGATTACTATATATATGATAGTATATATTACTATATATATATGATAGTATATATAACTAATATATATGATCTTATAGTACTTTTCATTTAATGATAAAAAAAATTATATTTAAACATTAAGGTAATGTGTTCGAACGGTACTCGTAAAACGTTCGAACACATATGTAGCGTTTGAACGTATGAAAAAAACATTCGAACGGATTATTGCAATGGTGGGAAAACATCCCGCCAATTAATGACTCTGGATAACCGTTCGAATGTTATTTGTTATAGTTCGAACGGATTATTGCAGTGGTGAGAAAATATCCCGCCAATTAAAGATTGTTGGATTACTATTCGAACAGAATTTTTAGCCGATCAAACAGTAATGCAGAAATTTTTGCAGGTGGGAAAATTAGTGCGCTCAAAAATTTCACGTTCGACCGAACTTTACTTACGTTCGAACAATTGGTCAGAACTTATAATATTCTCGCACGCCGTCAGTCTCTCATTTTTCTCTCCTCTCTTTCACTCTTCTGCGTTTTCTCTAAAAAATCTTACACTTTCTTCACAAACTCCTTCATTCTATCATCTTTCAAAGAGGATTGCTTAGTATATTTTACTTAAAGGTATGACTTTCTTTATCATTTTACTTCTAAATCTATCATTCTGTATTATTGATTTTGTGGTTTATATATATATATATATATATATATTGTGTAGGTGTTTGTTAGTTTAAACACAAAATATATTTGTTAGAGGGTTTCTATTCAAAGTATATATGTTGTATGTTTGTTAGAAGGTTGCTATTGAAAGTATATATGTTGTATGTTTGTAAGAGGGGTGCCATTCGAAGTATATATGTTGTATATTTGTAGTGTTTTCTGAATATGAGTTTATGATATTTTGTGAGATACTAGTACTCGTCTGAACTGGCTGGAGTTTGGAATATGGGTTGAGACCGTTCGAACGTGGTTATATACCATTCGAACAGAATATTACCATGTTCGAACGGTTGTAAAAACTATCTTAAACTATCATATAAATATGTAATATTGTAGTAGATTATATATAGTATATATATGTAAGAATTAATAATACTTAAACTCATATTAATATTTAAAAGATAATAGTTGTAAAAATTATCTTACAACTAATTACTTAATATGTCTTAAAATTATATTATAAAAATATAAGGATTAATAATAGTTAAACTTATATTAATATTTATAATTAGAATAGTTGTAAAAATTATCTTACAACTAATTACTTAATATGTCTTAAAATTATATTATAATTACATAAGGATTAATAATAGTTAAACTCATATTAATATTTAAAAGAGAATAATTGTAAAAACTATCTTACAACACATTTAAAAGGGATAGGATTATATTAGAAAAGATAATTAAACTATGAGAACTAACTTAACAAATAATAAAAGATAATTAATATTAAACTATGAGGACTAACTTAACAAATAATAAAATTAAATTTTAATTAAACTATGAGTACTAACTTAACAAATAATAAAAAATAATTAATATTAAACTATGAGGACTAACTTAACAAATAATAAAATTAAATTTTAATTAATACTTAAAATTAACTATAATGTATAATTAACCTAATAAGTAATACCCATGATATATTTAGGATACTTAAAATACGCATGATATATATAATGTATCATCTTGTATTCTCGCATTTTTTTTTATTATTGTTGTGTTTTAATATATGTTAGGATAGTTTGCATATATGTTAGGATCCTTCAGCATATGCTGTATGTTTGTAGTGTTTTAATATCATATCTTCTACTTGGCATTGAAATAAACCTTAGACCCGTTCGAGAGTTATCAATCATGTTGAATGGTTGATTGATAACTTTTGAATTGTCCAGAGTGGACAGTTTGAGATTGTAAGATCATTCTCGCAAACTATGAAACTATATTTGTTGCATCCGACATTATGATTTTGGTAGAGTCATCCCTTATTGTTCTCTGGATATGCAGTTTCGGTGAATGTGCATCGATGTATTAGTTGTCGGTGTGCACGACCAAATGAGCATATTTGAAGAACTATGGGGAGATGCTGCCGAAATCTTGTTGGAAGTGACAGATAATAGTTGGTAGGTTAGCGATTATGATCTTACAATCTCGAATGGGATAGGACCAACTACCCGGTGAAATGAAGAAATTTACGTTCTCATAAGATAGAGTTAGTGAGAGAGCATCTGTTTGTCAAAGGTATTGACCAAGGTTATACCGATTGGGTCTTACATGGAGAATAGTATCCAACGTCATTTGAACTTCGAGAAGAAGAAGAAGATATCGATGAAGATGTACATCCTGAGGTTGTTGGTCTCTAGCCCGAAGAGGATATGGAGCAAATGCTGGGTGACATTGGTGCGGGAATGTTTATGGATGAAAGTGGAACAAATCCATCAAATTCAAATAATTCGTGCCATGACAGTTTTACCCGCTTATGGAATGATTCACAGCGTGAGTTATATCCAGGGTGTAGAAGGCATAGTAAGTTTTCATTTACAGTTAGATTGCTTCAAATAAAATCCATGTGCCGAATATCTATTAAGGCTGTTAATATGTTGCTTGACCTGTTTAAAGAGGCACTTCCATCGGACAATATTTTACCCCGCAACTTTTATGAAGCAAAACAGTTGAAAAAATGACTCGGGTTTGATTACAATGTAATATATGCATGTAAGAATGATTGTGTATTATTCTGGCGAGAGAATGAGTAGTTGAACGAGTGTCCCATTTGCCATAAATCAAGATGCACAACTGAGAAGTAGAATGTGCCGCGGAAGGTTGTACATCACTTTCCATTGATACCTAGATTACAACGGTTATTTATGTCATGTTCAACGGCTGTAGATATGACATGGCACTCATCAGAGTCAAGAATGATAATGTTTTGTCACATCCTGCAGACCCTCAAGTTTTGAAGGAATTTGACTTGGAACACCTATGGTTTGCTGAAGAACTTCATAATGTTCGACTTGGGTTAGCAACAGATGGATTTAATCCGTTTGGGAACATGATTACTAGTCATAGTACTTGGTCAGTTGTACTTATGCCGTACAATCTACCACCGTGGAAGTGTATGAAAGATCCATATTTCATGATGAGTTTGCTCATTCCAAGTTTGAGATCACTAAGAAATGATATAGACATACACTTGCAGCCACTGATAGCAGAATTGAAAGATTTGTGGGAGAATGGGGTCTTAACATTTGATTCATCAACATGCAAGTCGTTCAAGATGCATGTTGCGGTGTTATGGACAACGGAACGGATTTTTTGTATTTTTCCAACAAGTAAGTTCACTTGGTGCTCAGCGTGGTTATGATTTATGTAAAATGGAGTTTGAGAAAGCTCAGTAGTACGTGCTAAATAATTACCCAGAGATAGAGACCCACTTGAAGTAAGTTCAAATTAATTGTTAATTAATCATTGAATTTACTTATTAAACAATTATACGAATATACTTATTGTTGATAATTTTTAATTTCAGTTATCATATTCACGTCCTAAAAGAACTGGGAGTAAATGATATAGACTAGAGACATGAACAGGAGTTCCCGAAATGGTTCGAACAATGGGTAATGAATATAATACAGATGGAATTTTGCACTAACATATTTTAAATAAAGAGGATTGTTAACGGTTGAATGTTTATTATTTAATATGTAGGTTTTACAAATGCATGTTAGTAATCCGAACGATATATCAGACAAACTATATGCATTGGCGCGTGACCCTTCGAGGCATGCTGCTCGATATTCTGCATGTATTTCTCGAGGAAGTAGATATCACACAATTGATCGAGAACTTTATAGGAAAACACAAAATAGTGGTGTCATTGTCGAAGGGAGTCATGATGGAGAGAATGTTGATTTCTACAGAGTTATCATAAATATAATTGTAATGAGATATGTGAGGGAGCTTATGGTTTATATATTTAAGTATGATTGGTGGGATTTAAACAATCCTTGAAGGGGAAAATGGCAAGATGAATATTTTTTTTGAGTATTAATACATCAAAAAAATGGTATGAAGATGATCCTTTTTATTTTGGCTTCCCAAAAATCTCAAGTATTCTATTTAGATGATCCTCAGTTAGGAAATCAATGGCAAGTAGTACAAAAATTTTCTCCTAGAAATATTTTTTATGTTATCCCTGAGGTAGAGGGACAAGATAAAGAAGAAGATGATCCCTCTACTCAAGAAGCATACCAAGAGAGTCAACTTGCCATTAACTTATTTGTGTATTTGAGCCAGTATGAGATGATCCCATTACATAGGGAAGATATTGAGGCTGAAATAGTTGAAGCGACAGTTGATCAAAGTTTTGACTCATCTGAAGTATCTACAGATGATGAGAGCGAATCTATATATGAAACTGATACAGATGATTGATCGGTTTTGTGTTCACATTATACAGTATCTCGCAATTATGCCACCAAAGAGGAAGGAAGTTCGCATCTCATCTCCACTTGTTCCTAGCTCTCCGTCTGACACACCATTAGAGACTGACTTTACGGAACAAGGTAAATAGCTAATACTCATTTTTTTAATTAAGATATATGATAATTGATACACAATAAATAACTAATATTATTTTATAGAGATAACACATAGTACTCCTCACGGACGAGGCACTACTAGAGGTGTGACGTTGGAGAAATATCGTAAAGTAGGTAAGATTAAGGTTAACATTCCTTATGAACATCCCGGAGGCGAGGGACAACAAGCAGCTTGGCTTGCTTCGCATGTGGGTGCTCTTACACGGACTTATGCACCTTTGGCTACAAGTTCATGGCATAAAGTCCCGCAAGATGTGAAAGAGCTTATAAAGAAGCGTTGTTTGGTACGTAATATTTAAATAAAACTATTTTTTTTCATATTATTTAATATTCTAAATGATAATATCTTTGTGTATATACTTTTTCAAGGATGACTTCGAACTAAATTTTGGTCGGAGAGAGGAGCGTAGGACTGTCGAAGAGCTTATGTGTAATGCATTCCGCAAGTATAAGACAAGATGTTACGAGCATTACAAGAAGTACGAGAACAAGGAAGATGCACTCCAGCATCCTTTTCAGGATGTCCGAGCTGAAGAATGGGAAAAACTTTACGACATGTTAGAGGATCCATCATATAAGGTAAATTAAATGAATTTTTTATGTGTCATATTTGTAATTTTTCACTTACTAACTTTTATAACTTCTATGCAGGAGCGAAGTTCTATAAACAAAACAAATAGATCAAAGTTAAAGATTCATTATCATGCAGGCTCAAGATCTTTCCATCGTCTATCTCAGAAATTGATAATGTACTTTTTTTTATTTTATGTAGTTTATTTTTAATATAGACTTTATATCTTAACAATGTCTCTTGTAGCAAGAGTTAGACACCAATTATGATCTGACAAAATTATATGCTGCATCACATACTAATAGTAATGAAGAGTGGACTCATCCAGATGCTCGTGAGAATTATGTAAGTATTATAATTTCTTTTAATTACCATATTTAAATTATTGTGTCAAATTAATTTTATATGTTGTGTGTAGGATAAAATGGTTGCTGTTCGTGCTAAAGTTGCATCAGATCATAATTCATCAACAAGTGATGTTGAAATTTTTACACAAGTTCTGGGTCAAAGTTCGGACTACTTGAGGGGTTTGGGTCACTATGTAAAGCCTTCAGGCTCTTCATCAACATCAAGCACTACTGCCATTGCGTTAGAGAATGCAAATTCTAGGACCGAAGAATTGATGGCAAAATAGCATGAGTTAGAGGCTCAATTGACGAAACAAGCAGACATGGAGATGCACATAAAACAACAAGAAGATCAACAAAGAGAGATGCAACTCCAAATGCAAGAATAACAAAGACAGATGCAGATGCTTATGCAACAATTCAGGCCTCCAAACAATTAAATTTCATTAGAAGTGTTTTTACATATTGAACAATTATGTATCATGTACTGATAATTTTATTAGTATTATTACTATTTTATTTATTTAGTTCTGACTTATTAGATTAGTTTTATTTATATTGAAGAATTTGTAATGTATTTTTGAAATATAAATATCTATTTGGTTTTAAATTTGTATTATTGTCCAAGAAAATAATAACCGTTCGAACTCTCATCAAACGTTCGAACATATAAAAATAGACACAACCGTTCGAACATTGAATGTTAGAGTTCAAACAGCAAAAATTCTGCACCGTTCGAACAAGCAATTCACTATTTGCGTTCGATCATAAATTTTTTTGTTCAAACGTTTCTTCATGTGTCTTTGGTCGAACTTGGGACAGTTTCTTTTCATCCCAAAAAATATTTTGGGACAAAATCCCAGTCTTTTGGGATGAAAATGTTCATTCCAAAAGACCTAATTTGTTGTAGTGTATGTAGATATATAATTATATGAAACTTGAAACCTTGGATTCAACAAGAATGATGCCGAAAAATACAAGGGGAAAAATTGAGATTTGTTACCATTACCAAAAATTATACCAAACCAATCTACTACTCAATGATTCTAGAAAACCATACACCCGGAAATCCACATATCCATTTTTAAAGCATACATTTAATAACAACAAGCACCATGGTCTCCCCTAGGGACCATCTGTACACCCTGACTCCCTTCATCACACCAAGGGTAACGACCGTGCGTGTGACTTCGTAAAGAGTAATGTCCAACTCCGCACCCAGTGCGTATGTGACCAGGCATCCTCTAGCCTTCGTCAGAGTCATCACGAGAGCGTTATCGTCTCATCCGAGCCCTTTGTTGCCCGACGACAATCTGTCACTCAATTTTACAAGCTCCTAAGAAACCAGAAGAGCTCCACCAAGATAACGCCCCCATCTCGACTTGGGGTCTTGATCCACATTAAAGTCCATACAATCATTTTATTTACGCATGCACCATGGTCTCTCCTAGGGACCATACGCACACCCTATTTCACAGTATAACCAGAGAACATAGCACAATTAATAAATTAATAACACTAAGAACACAGTTTTTCGATTTCACAACACAACCATAGAACATAACACAATTAATAAATTAATAACAGCACAGACATTGATTAGAGCACAGTTAATACAATAAAGGTAAAAAACAATAATTAATAATGCAGATGTGTGAACAGACAGATATTTGATGACATGGCAATAATACATCAACCAATGACCAAACAACACACAAATTCACATATTCACAAGTCACAACTACATGTGATTCCCAACTCTTCACCCGACCTTCGTCCAACAATTCCAACACAACCAGACTGCAACAAACATAGTTAAACAATTTTCCAATGTCAATATTCCAAGGGTCAACAAGGGATTTTACTTACCATGCGGAAGGGTAATTTTGGATGATCAAGCGCTGACATAAGATATTCCGAGTGTGTGTGCGCTTCGTGTGGTGGCGGCTCCAGAGATGACCCTGGACAGAATAATGTGGCTAATGGCTAGGTTCTTACAAGGGTGGATGAAGGAAATCTTGTGGCGGAGGCTGGTGGTGCACGGCAGAGTAATGCCTAAAGTGAGCCTTAGCTCATGGGTTAGGTGAAATCAAGGAAGGAGGAGGTCGGGAATGGGAAGGGAAAGGCAAGGGGGTGGTCGAATGGCCACTGGAACATGGCTGGGAGTGCTATCTCATGGCAGCGCATGATAGCGTCAGGGAAAACTTTTCTAAGAGCTATGGAAAATAAGATTGGAAGGAGAGGAAGTCGGTGTGACAATATTTGAGAGGAGGAGAGGGTATTTTTGGGATGGTTTAGAAGAGGGAGAGGTTCAGCCTATTGTTAAGCTGAGAGAACCACCTACTTAAAAACCCATCTTCGGTGGTGATTGGGCACACCAGGCAGTGTGCAGACCATAGAGGAGGTGTTTGCGGTGTCCAGAAACGTGTGTGATAGGAATGACCAAAAGAAGCCATGTGCAATGTTTGGTGAACTCGGCTCTCAATAGCGGGTTGCGGGCAGTAGTATGATGGTGGCAAAGGGGACGGAATGATGTTGACACGTGGATTCGACATGGTGGTGGCCTCGGGTGGTGGCACAGCTGCTGCCTACTAGCGATATGAGAAACGAGAAAAACAAACACACGAGTTGTGCTGCGTAGGGGAAAGAAATAGATGAAGACTAGGGTTAAAATCCTAGTCCCAAAACGCAACCGTTTTGCAAGAGGAGAGGGGCTGGGTTCACAGACACACGAGTTGGGCCAGTGTCTCAGACATCCACATACCATAAAATTCAACCTAGTGGGCTTCACATGGGATGGGTTGGCTCACCACACACACACTTCAGCAAAACTTGGGCTCTAAGTTGGGTTTCACATTTCAACATTCATATCATATCATCTCATCTCAACTCACTATCCAAACCTCCCTCAAAATGAGGTTCCTAGAAAAATTTATAATCAAAATCATAAAAAGTAGCAATAAAATCTCGAAGAAAATAAGTAAAGTAATTGTAATACCTAATAAATTTTAGGAGACTATCCAAAAATAACTCATTATACTCCAATAAGAAAGTATAACCGTACCACACATATAGCTTGGTCAGGAACCCTTCACACAACATATTATTATCCAAATAAATAGTTAGATTATCCACAAAATTGATAACATGAGATCATGAGTCGAACTTGAGAAATATGGATTTTGAAAATACTAAACCAACATATATACAACAAATTTGACTTTAAGGGACAAACTAAATTTCATCCCTAAAAGTAATTTTTGAGATGAAATGTCTCAAAAAATGGATGACTTTACAAAACCGTTCAAACAAATAAATATCTAGTCGAACAGGATCTTCTATGACGAGTTAGATCGTCTCAATAAGTCACATTCGTTCGAACGGACAAAAATCTGTTCGAATAGACAAATCTTGGTGGGGAAGTAATTTATTTTGCCGAAGAAAGTTCAAAACCGTTCAAACGACAATTGTGTTGTTAGAACGAAATAGATTTGGTGGCAAACTTTGGCGGGAAGGTTTCTAGACCGTTCGAACGAAACATATTTAGTTCAAACATATTCGAACACCACATTTATACATTCGAACATATAATATTAATCTCTGTACATAACTCAAAATATAAAAAATGTATATATATCATATATACGAATTCATAAATTAATTTTATGTAATTAATTTAAAAATATTTTAGTGATTTCTTTTATGTTAAATAAGATTTTTAGTTAAATAAATATTATCAGCAATACAGGATATAATATAAATCAATAATTAATCCAAAAAAGATAAAAAATATTTAATTCATAACTAAATCAAATTATCAAAACACCATATACTTTCCATAACTATAACAAAAAAATATATATAAATAAAAGATAGAAACTACTGTTATGCGAGATCTCTGCACACATACTTGACTCCAACTAATCATCTCTCTTCCTATGTCAGTCAAGTACTTAGCGTGACCTGAGTTGCATTAATGGCATAAATCTCTATACATAACTCAAATATGCTAGCATTAATCTATGTACATAACTTAGAGATGCTAGCAGTAATCTCTGTACGCAACTCAGACATGGCAGTATGCACCGCATCGATCACAGCAGATGTGTGTAAGCCGATCTCATCATGTAGTCAACAGTATAATTAGGATCCTGAGAAATGCTTTTTGTACTTAAAGAAAACATATCAAAAATATACACTTAAAACCTCACACGTGATAGCAAATGGAAAAGTGTCCTTTACTTAAAACCCCACACGTGAAACCCCACATGTAAAATTAAAAAAAATGAAAAAGTGATAAATGAAAGCTAACGGAAAAAAATTAAAAAGAAACGAAGAGGACCCATCGCCTCTAACCAGTGCGACTCTTCAATCACCTCCAACCACCAATACACCTCTTCAATCGCCTCCAACCGAGCACTTCTCTTCAGAAAACTTCTGTCCAAGAACAATTTATTTTTCTCATTTTAGATTTCAATCTCTGATCTACTCATAAACATAGATGCAATGAAGATGTAAATCTTAAAATTGGTAGACACTTTAGTCAAATGTGAATACGTGAATTTTTTTCATTCATAGTATTAAGTCACGTTAATTTATGAGATTGCTTTTATGTAATTATTTTATGGCTAAAATACTTCTATTTTCTTTCACGTTGGGTCTCGCACGTTTTTCTACTCTGTTTACTTTTCCATTTCTTTTATTTTCCGTTCTTTAACTTTTCGTTTGCTTTCTTTCCTACTTTACCGTTTACTCTTGACTTCACTTTTTCAATTGCACTCCCGTCTTGTACCTTTTTTTTTTTTTTTAAGTTCTCTTTAATTACGCGTAGCGAGACCCGTATTAAAAAGAGGATTGCCTTTTCTTTTTATTTTTTATAATGGCAGAGTCGTTATACCGTCGTCTTTCTTCCTTAAGGATCAATTTTTACAACTCAAAATTTGGGGGCCATTTGAGGGTGCTGATCAGTACATACAAGAAAATAACTGAGTCGTTTTATTGGGATTGAATATTGAAACGTCAAGACCGCTGTTCAAAAATGTGTAATGGAATGTGATTCTTGTCAATGGAAGAAAAGCAACTATATAAATTCAATTTTAGTTGTGGTTGATAGAATTCATTCAAGCCAGTAGCTGAAGTTTTTGTAGCAACTGTATAAAAGCGTCGTGAGATTCTGAAGGCTATCATCAATGACAGTTTTTCTAAGCCATTTTTGAAAATAAGTTTTCAGGTTGAAGGGAAAGCTTAACATGCATAATGAGCACTGCTTATCAGGTTGAAGGAGTTAATGTTAAATTTTGAAATTGAAAAGTATTTATAACGTTGAGATGGGAATATCTTGCAATCCAAAGGGGCCTAAGATTTATAACATTGGGTTGGCTAAACTCCATGAAGAAGAGAACATCCACATTAGTACATGAGTAGCAGGAACCATGTAATGAGCTACTTTTTTTTTTTTTTTCCCTCATTCTAGGCCCCAGTTTCATAATGAGAAATGATAATTGCAGTCGTGAGTGTGCAAACACCGTGTAATTATTTTGAAAAAAGTGAATAAGTACGAGAACCACATGAAAAAAATTAATTTTTTAATAATTAACCCCTCTTTTTTAAAACGACTACACGGCCTTACGCAAGATTGTATATAGCATTACTCTGTTGCAATATATTTCAAAATCACTGTAAAGTCAATTACTTCCGTAGAAGTAAACTAGAATATGACCACAATTTAGGCTTTTGAAAATACTAAACCAACATATCAGAGTTTACAATAAATGCTTGGTTAAGTTCCAAATCTGAACTCTGAGGTGCTGTTTGGAGTATCATCTTAGTAACAAATTGATTTCATAAAAATAAACTCATAAATTGACATAGTTTGATGTAATACATCAAATTGTAAATATATTTTTAGAGTAGTGCTACATATACGTACAATTTTTACTTACATTTTTACTTATTTTTTTACTTATAAAACTCATTTTATCAGTTTTATTTTCAAATTCAAATTTTGAATTTCAAATTTCATAATTTTCAGTATATCAATGACTGACATGTGGATAAATAAGTTTTTTCTAAATTTTTCTTAAGTACAAATAGCATTTTTCATATTTTTATTATAAAGTAGATCTAAACGTATCACATTAAATTACGTTAGTTTGTGAGTTTACTTTTATAAAATATTTTTACACTTATTTTTACCTGCAGCACTTATTTCTTGTTTTTTTTTTTTTTCTAGTTATTAACATTGGATGATTTTACACTTTTGACTTTTTATTTTTTATTTTTGAAAATCAATGATGACGGAATATTGCTAAATGGCAGCTTGGGCTCTTACCAACTAAAATGGTAATTGTAAAAACGCGAGAATCATCAAGAGTTCAAAATCTACATCATCTTGTAATTTTTTTATGATTATTTTTATTTGAACTTGTGGTATTCATTATTATAAGTAAAAGAAATTGATGATCTCTGACGTAAATGGAAGGAACTGATGATCTATTGGTGGATAATCAATTTTGGTGGATGTATTTAATTAATATAACAGATGGAAGTGATGCAGTTAAAACCTGTGAGCATGCGTTATAATATTTGTAGGATCTATAGCTTTGGCAAGTTGCAAAAATGGCATCAAAATCATGCTTGATGATGTAATTAAGTTTGACATATAATGTGGGCTAGAAAGCATCTGCATCTCTTTGAAGATCAGAAGAGAATCCTTAAGATGCTACTTACATTAATCTTTCTTCCTTTTTTCCTAATCTGGTTAGAATCGTTTCACTAAAGTCCACTTATTCATATATATATAACAACAAGAGAGAGATTAAAAAAAAAAAAACTCAGTGAATAAATGGACATTGTGAGCGCATCCAAAGCTCAAGTACAAGCTCTCCTTCAAGCAAAGAATTACAAGCACATAACACAACACCCTCGAACTTGGAAGCTCTGTAATTGAAGTTATCTCTAGTACTACTGCTCCTCCAAAGTGTCCACCATTGGGCAGAGGAATTAGGAGCTCCTCCCTTTCACCCCCCCTCGTGTTGGTAAAGTTGTAAATGAACTAGTTTGTACAATTGTTCGCTCGATATTCGCTCGATTAAACCCAAACCGAGTTTGACTTATGAAAAAAAAGCAGTTCTACTTGACTCAACTATTCGATTAAGGTTGGCTCAACTCGAGTAAAACCCTTTGAGACTTGCTCATTTATACCCTACTCTACTCATTAGATCAACTCATCCCAACCTTCTTTTCTCCCTTTTTTTTTCATTTCTTCCTTTTATGTTAATGTCCAAAATAAGTTTATCTTTTTATTAAATCATGTAAAAAATAAATATAAATCTCAAGACTAATAAAAACATAATAAGAATTAATACTACAAAATTATAATAATGCTTTATTTAAAATAATAAAATTATGCACAATTAAGTTATTATCAAATATCGAAAGAGAAACTCTAGTTTTTCACCATTTTCCTAAATTATGTAGGAAATATTTTCAAAATAGTATATATTACATTTACTATTTATAATATTTTGGGGATTTATTTGGAAGTTATGAATAATTTTGGAAATGAAGAATTTGTAGAAAGTTTATAAGCTATGAATTAGGCTTATAACATTTTAGGTCTAAAGAAATACCATTAGTTGATAACTGGCTTAGTAGTATTGAGGCTCCAAGGTTCACCCAAGGGATTGGATTCGAGCCATGCCTCCTTCAAATGATGGATTTTTGTTGATTTACGAAGAGCCTGCCTGCAGCCCGCGCACACAAAGGCTTATCTCTAGGCAGATAAAATGCCAAAAGTCGCAACAGTCAAGTTTGGAACATGTGTGAGATGGATGACAAGGAAGCAATGTGACCGTTGGACTAGGTCCAACCTTTATGTCACTTGGTGACAGGCACAATAAATATATATGTTCGGATCAAATTTCAGAAAAACGAAAAGTTACAACTTTTCATTCACATCATTTGGCCCTATATAAATAGACTCATTGACCTATAAATTTTAGTAAGAAAAAGAGATTACAGAATGGAATGTTATAGATTGATATACTTCAAAGTGTATAGACTGAACACGTGGATGAATTTCATTGGTTTACAATAGAGTTAGTTAAATGTTAGTTACATGTGACTCTGTATTGTTATAGATTGATATACTTTGAGTGGAATGAGCAACAGATTTAGAAATAACATTGACTGCTTGATGATTGGTATTATCATCAGGTTGTGAGTGAATTAAAGATAACAACTTTTGATAATCTTCTTGAGAGAAAGGCAATTGATTAAAGTTCTCAAAGGGATTACTCAAAGTTTGACCCGAAACTTGATTAGCAAATGCTTGAAACTTTCCTTTTTGTCGACTATTTGTGAAATTTTGCTTGAATCCGGGAGGATAGCCATGAATATTGTAACATTTGTCCATTGTATGATTATTCATACCACAATGAGTGCAATACAGTTTTTCTCTTCTTGTCTGCTATTTTCCAGAATTAAACTTTCTCATTTCTGTGTTTGAATCTTGCACTTTGCTCATGAAAGCAACAGTATCCATAGTACCATTCTTGCTAATTTCTCTTTGCTTTTCTTCTTGAACTACCAAAGAAAAAACTTTGTTTATTTTTGGTAAAGGATCTAACATTAGAATTTGCCCTCTAATATGAGAAAAACTGTCATTTAAACCCATAAGAAACTGCATCACGTGTTGTCGATTTTGATATCCCAGAAAGATCTTTATTGCACCACAATTGCACTTTTGTAAGGCTCCACATGAACATGTAGGAACTTGATTGTAATCCAACAATTCATCCCATAAAGATTTAAATCTTGTATAATAATCTCATACAGATAAATCTGCTTGCATTAAGACTGACAAATCTTTTTGCAATTGATATATTCTTGGACCATTACCTTGAGTAAAAAGATTCTTTAAATCCAACCACATATCCCTTGCTGATTTCGCACATATTATGCTGCAACCAATCTCCTTTGAGACAGAATTGATTAACCAAGAAGACATCATATTGTTGCATCTTTCCCATAATTCGTATGTATAATCTGTGAAAATTGGTTGACCAATTGATCCATCCACAAATCCAATCTTGTTCTTTGCTTTAAACGTCATGACCATGGACCTGCTCCATGTATGATAATTGTCCCCAATGAGGATGTTTGACACCAGAATTGTTCCCGATGAATCACCATTCGGTAGATGATAACAAGTTGGAATATCATCCATTCTTGAATTAGAAACAGAAGCGTAATTATTTTTCTTCTGATACCATGTAACAGAATATTAAGAGAAAGTAGACTAATGATGGGAACCAAGATCCTAGTCTTAAAGATCATTTGCAACTTCCATATGGGCCAAGAAGATCAAGGAGACAATGCAAGAATTGATGCAATCCACTTGGGACGAGTTTAGCAAGAGCCCAACATTCAAGATGGGGCTTGAAGGATGAAAATCCAGCTTTGATTCATTTGATCAACTATGGAAAAGGGCAACGACAAGACTTAAAGGCTTTGGGCTCTTGAAGGGTTTCAACTTATTTAATTCATTTAAATAACTTATTTTATTAGTTTAGAATAATTGAGTCTATTATAGGAAGCACTTAAGGGGGCCTACGCAAGGGCATGTTGGGAAAGTTATTATTTTATTGAACTAGGGTTAGGGTTACTGTAGCCGAGTTACTGTAGCCGCGGCACTGTTCATCCAGGGGCAGTTTTGGAAGATGGGGGTTTATTTTGGCTAGGGTTTCATTAGGTTTTGCTTTAAATACTCTATGTAGCCTCATTTTAATCAGTTTATGAAATTTGATGAATTTGTTCATTGTGAGTTGAGTTTATCTCCTCTTGTTCTTAATTGAACTTTTGAACTTATCAAAGGTAAATCACAACCTTTGTGACGTTCCTCCTTTATAATCTGGGTTCTTGAGACGTGTTCTTCAACGGGTCTAGATTTTAATATAATCTAGGTTCTTGAAACGAGTTCTCATCGGGTCTAGGTTCTTCATCCATTGACTTGATTTTGATTTTCTTGGGATGTTTTCAAATTGACTGTGGGTTCAAGGGATTCTATTCCCGCGAGTTCATATCACTAAGAGAATGAAAATAGCTTGAAGAATTGATGTTGATTTCTTTATATCGAATTACAAGTAAATGATTTGTATTTATACAAAGTCACATGTAACTAACATTTAACTAACTCTATCGTAAACTAATGAAATTCATCCACGTGTTTATTCTATACACTTTGAAGTATATCAATCTATAACATGGAAAGAAGGCAATTTTCGAAATTCTCTCTCTCTCAAAAGTTTTCATTTCTTCAAAATTTGTTATTAGGATCTATTCATTCTGCATAGAACAGATTTCTAATCTCTTGGTTGAATAGCAAAATCTGAGGATATTCGGGGTCTAATTTCGTGTGTGCATAACGCAGTTAGACAAATTGACTTGTTCTGAGCTTCATTGTATCTTAGAGGCAAATTCGCTTGTAACCTGTGTACATACTGTTATTGGTGGGGGCGAATATTGTCTTAAGGAAAGCGACATTCGTAACGCGCCTTGAAGCAAACTTTTCTCTCACTATTTTCTATTTTGCAGCCCCTTTGCACCAACAATCTTAAGACAATATTGGATTACTAGTGGCATATAGTTTGAGAGAGTTTGCTTCGAATTTTGTAAAACTTGAACGTTTTGATGAAGCCAAATTTCGATGCTGGCAAAAGAAATGCATTTCCTCTTGGCCAATCTCAAAGTTGTGTATGTTCTAACCACTCATACGCCGTCTATAAATGAAGACAAGACAATCGCTCAAAGTCAGGCAATGATCGAATGGGAACAAGACGACATCTACAAGGGACATATTTGTAATGCAATGTCTGACACATTGTTTGATGCGTACCAAAACAAAGCAACTGCCAAAGATCTGTGGGGTGCACTTGAGGCTAAGTATCTCTTAGAAGATGCTACAAGTAAGAAATTTCTGGCTACCAAATTTTTCAGTTATAGAATGGTAGATTCTAGGCTTGTTGTTGAACAATTCAATGAGATTATGCATATTCTTAATCAATTCTCTCAACATGAGATGAAAATGGATGAATCCATATCGGTTTCATCCATTATTGATAAACTTCCTCAATCATGAAAAACTATAAAAGAAGTTTGAAACATAGAAGAGATGAAATGTCTCTAGAAGAATTAGGCCAACATCTTCGTATAAAAGAAGAGATTAGGCTTAGAGGCATTAATGAAGAGTGTAACTCTTTGACTTCCAACATGCACTTGATAGAGGAATGAAAGACCCACAAATCCGGACAACCCAATGAATCTGAATATGAAAACCGGAAGAGAAATAATATTTTGGAAGAAAACAAAGTCATTTCCAAAATGAGAATCAAAAGAATCTGAGAGTAAGTTGCTTCCATTGTGGCAAACAAGGACATTACAAAAGAGACTGTCAATTTCTTAAAAAAAAAAAATGGGACTCTGGTTCTACAGAGGATTATGAGGCCATGATCTCTGAGATTAACACTCTTGAAGGAGATAACTCTTGGTGGATTGACACAGGAGCAACAAGGCATGTCTGTAAAGATAGGAGTCTATTCAAGAGGTACGAGCCAATGGAAGATGGCCATGTTCTGTACATGGGGAACTCATCCACTGCTGTAGTTAAAGGCAAAGGGACCATAAAAATGGAGTTTACCTACTAAAAAGTTCTTACTCTCAAGGACGTGTATCATGTACCAGAAGTTAGAAAAAATCTTGTATTTGGTAGTCTTCTGAATAAGTTTGGGTTTAAATTAGTTTTTAGGTCAGATAAATTTGTACTGACCAAAAACGGTAATTTCGTGGGGAAGGGATATCTAAGTGAAGGCATGTTCAAACTCAATATTATTAATTAAATTAATATTTTACTTAATTTATATTATTTGTGGCATTGTTGTTTAGAACACGTTATGAATATGCATGTAAACAAATAAAAAATGTGACTTCCATATATGATTTTTCTATATATTGTTATATTTATATAATGCATTCAAAGAATCAAGTTATTTGGATAGTTGTACAAAACATTTTATGGTATTTGAGAAATATAATGGATTATGATATTGAGTATAACGGATTTCCTTCGGTTATAGAAGGAATATAGATGCTAGTTGAGAACTGAGCATGATGATCACAAATCAACCTGTGGCGCCACTGACCCCCATGTACAGGAACACGGAAATTGAGACACCCGGATGATGACAACACAGTCACGCATCCCAACGATAGTATCAAGTGTGTGTACATGCAACAATCTACAATAAAAACGCAGCGGATAATTAAGTCAACTAAGTACCAGAATTTAAACACAATTTAAATATCAGTAAAAGAGGTTTAAAAAGTTATACAGTCATCCAAAATAAATATATTACAAGTTCCAAATACAGATACGAGTGATCCCAAATCACTCCTCAGGTGGAGCCGAATCCACAGGCTCACCCTCAGTCTCATCTGCATCAAAATTTGCGTTACCATGAAACGGTACCGCGGGTAAGTATAAACCAAACAACCCTCAGGAACAAAAATGCATTAATGCAACCAACAACAATGCATGCATATGATGAAATATGCATTATTCTCAAAACATCATTTTCCTCGAAAATGAATATTTTCATACACACGCCAAAATCCCGTTTGACCCAAAAATATCCTTAAAATATTTTTCCAAAAAACTATTCACATAAAATCCATATCCAACACACGCTATTTTCCCAGAAAACAGTCAATTATTCCATTTTACCGTATGCACCATGATCTCCCCTAGGGATCATCCGCACATCCTGACTTCGTAGCGATGCCCAGTTCTGCGCCCAGCGCGTCCATGGCCAAGCATCCTCTACACAACGAGTGATGCCCAGTTCCACGCCCAGCGCGTACATGGCCAAGCATCATCTAGTCCCGGCCAGCAGAAGGACTACGGAGTCAGCACGAGACCATCTCGTCCGATCCCATTGTCGCCCAGCGACAATCCAGAGGACGTCACTCAGTATATTCCGCTCCCGAGTGACCAAAGGACCTCCACCGAGATAATGCCCCATCTCGGCTTGGGGTCGTGATACACACGCACCCAAAACCATTTCTCACATGAAAACACAGTTTTCAATAAAGACATGAACATGAACGCAATTACATGAAAACCCAGTTTTCTTTACAAACATGATCATGCGTGCAAATATGCAATGTACATGAACAATACAATTCCCAACCAACAATTCAACACAGCCCAAATACACAACCAAACTTCCTCCACTAATTCATCCGACCCCATACTCTTCAGACTCAGTCCAGCAAAACCAATCAAATCACAGTATAATGAATTAGTGCAAAAATACATTTAAATCACAAAAGTTCTTTGGAAAATACTTACAGTGCTATTTTATAATTTCCGAAGGATCACGGAGTTGCAAGAAGTGGCAACACAGTAACAAAACAGTGCCAAATGCACTGTGGCCTTGGGTCTCAAAAATCCACTTTTGAACGGGTACAAACGAAGACCCAAGATTGATAGGGAAGGGCTTAGGGATGTCGGTGAAGCTAGTGGTGGTGGTGGTTGGCCGTGGGTGGCAGCGTAGAGGGTGGTTGAAGTGCAAAAATACCCAAAACGGAAATAGAGTTAGATGTACTTCACCGGTGGCGGATCGAAACTGGGGTTGGATGCATTGGGTTGTTAAGAGGTCGATGATGAAGTGGTGAAGAAATGGTGGCCGAAGGTGGCGTGACGGCGGCACGCGAGCACAAGAGGTGTCACGGCTTGGTGTTGCACGTGGGGGCTAACGGCAGTGCCATAGGAGTTGAGATTGGAGGGTGGTGGTCGCCGGCCGGTGGGAGAGTGAATGGGCTGGGCGGTCACGGTCACGGTCACGGTGGCTTGTGGCGGTGGCTGGGTGGAGGAGAAGAAACGCACGGGAGAGAGAGGAAGGCGACGTCGCGCAGCGCGAGAGAGAGAGAGAGAGAGAGAGAGAGAGAGAGAGAGAGAGAGAGAGAGAGAGAGAGAGAGAGAGAGAGAGAGAAGAGAAAAAAGAAAGAAGAAAAGAAAAAGGAAAGAAGAAAAAGTGAGAGAAAGAAATGAGGTTCAATCCTCACATCTTCGGTCACAAAAATGATCCAACGGAAACGATTTCAAAACAACAAGTAAAATAAAATAATTCAAACGTAGTGATTAAAATGAAAATAAATAATTAAATCCAACAATAAGTTAATTTAATATGAAAAGAAATTTAAATGTATAACAATAATTAATATTAAGAAAGCACTTCAAAAATTAATTTTCACAAAATTAAAATCATAAAAATAAACCAACTAAAAATCCAACAATTTTAAAACAATGGAATAAATAAAAAATAATCATTCAGTAAAAATACACTAAAATATGGGGTGTCACATCCTCCCCCTCTTAAATAAAATTTCGTCCTCGAAATTGGCAAGGTCAAATATTAAACTAGGATAGGAATAAGATTTCACTAAGAAGACATAAGGAACATACCGCAAAGAGTCAATTAAACAAATACGGATATTGCTCCCTCATGTCGGCTTCTCTCTCCCAAGAGAAATCTTGAGCCAATGGATCACTCCATGCTACTTTTACCAAAGGTATATTGTCTTGGACTTTAACCTTTGCTCTTTCCAATCCACAATCTGCGTCGGAATAACTTCATAAGTAAGTTAGGTTGAAGTTGAATGTGTCCAAGGTCAACAAAACGTGACGTTTGTTGTCCAAAACTCTTCTTCAACGACGACACATAGAACACATCATGAACTTTCCCAAAATAGTCTGGCAATGCAACTCTATAAGCAACAAGCCCAACTTTCTCTATAATTTGAAAAGGGCCAACATACCTCGGACTAAGTTTTCCCTTCTTACCAAAGCGCTTAACGCCTTTCATAGGAGACTTTTGAGATAAACCCAATCACCTACTTCAAAGGATAAGTCTCTTCTTGTATCTGCATAACTCTTCTGGCAACTTTGTGCTTCCGCCATTTTAGTTCTTATAAACCGAACTTGATCTTTCATTTCTCGAATTATCTCAGGCCCAATTACTTTACTCTCACCAACTTCATCCCAACACAAGGGTCATCTACACTTCCTTCCATACACAGTTTCATACGGGGCCATCTGGATGGAGGAATAAAAGCTATTATTATAAGCAACTCAATTAGCGGTAGATGATTCTCCCAACTCCCCTAAAATTTCATGACACAAGACCGCAACATATCCACAAGAGTCTAAATAGTGCGCTCTGATTGACCGTCAATTTGAGGGTGGTATGCAGCACTAAACTTCAACTTAGTGCCTAAAGCTGCCTGCAAACTTTTCTAAAAATGGGACATGAACCGCGGGTCCCGATCCGACACGATACTCTTGGGTACTCCGTGCAAACGCACTATCTCTTTGACATACAACTGAGTCAGCTTTCCCAAAGAGTCGGTATTATTGATAGGCAAGAAATGGGCACTCTTGGTCAACCGATCAACAATCACCCAAGTTGAGTTCTTTCCATAAGGGGTCCTCAGCAAACCCACTACAAAATTCAAGGAAATGTCATCCCACTTCCACTCAGGAATAGGGAGAGGTTGCAGTCTATTAGCAGGTCTTTGATGCTCAGCCTTAACTTGACGGCACGTGGCACATTTCTCAATAAACATGGCGATATCCAACATACTCATATTAGTCCCCCAGCAGCACATCACGACCAATATTCCTAGGGTGACTATGCTATCCAAAATCTCATTTTCCACAAGAACCTTAATACAACATCCAGTAAATTCCAATGATCAATAGCCCTTACAATAATATGCCAACCTCAATCGACTCCTATGCTACAACTTCTAAGCCTCCATTGAATTCTACCTTTGGTAACCTAATAGCCACTTCCAAAGTTAACCATCAATAACAAATTTTGCACAACCGGATGATTAATCTCCAATTACAAATATCTTCTCAAAATTTCAAGTCATCACTAATTCCTCAAAATCAGCACAAAATCTAAACTCCCAACTACAACCAAAAATATCACGCTTCTGCTGCGCACTCTGATTATTCGCCACAGACATAAAATTTATATCCTCATAAAACTAACAGCATCGAGTACAAGGTGTCTCCTTACCTGCTAACCAAAACTCTTACCACATTTTGGTAGAAAACACTCTCCCCCAAAACCATGAATTATCATTCATATTCCTCAATTAACTCCCGCTGCCATGATCAAAATCAATATTCCACAAAATACATCCATTATCATTGACAGAGAATCAGTATCAATCAACTTCCGCATCCCAAATTGAAAATAAGTAACCTCAACTCAAAATACAACTGTCTCATCTAAGATAAGAAACATACCCTAAAAGGCTTGATTCCAACCTGGCGAACCAACAAGAGCCCCTATAAACTTCTACCTGACAATCTAAACCCAAAAGCTCATCACCTGCATTCTGAACAACATCTAATCTAGTAGTGACTAAACTCACTACGAACCACCATTGACTTCACCAAAACATTATCAAAACCTTCTTGGTAACTCGCCCACCTATTTCTACTCCTATAAGCTAGTATTAACACGACTAGTTCCTTTAATAGCACATCACTATTAAACCTCAAGGCAAGCCATACTGCTCAAATCTTCAATCCACCAAAAGCCATTGCAAAGCACCCATGGATCCTAATGTTTTATTAACTCACATACTTGATCATATTATCCACTGCTGATGCCTAAACTTCAACTTCGAAGATCTTATCATACACCATACATGACGACCCATCAACCTCTCTTCAAGTTAAATAACAATGTCCTTAATTCTCTCAACCGGGTGCTCGGTCTCCAAAGGAAAGTATAGCCTCACAATTTAAATTCTTAGGTGACCTCAAGTCACAATTAATTCCTGAAGATAATCACAATAATTATTGCCAACCATGATTCCATTAAGTAACCCACTTCGACTATACACTTCGATCAACTCACCAAAAACTCCAAGCCAAGGTCTCTTGAATTAATACTATTGTATTTACTCCTCTTCAACACCTACCCAAGCCACTTCTTCCAAGCCAAAAAATGAGACTAGGATTTGCACTCTCCAAAATCCATAAACACTCACCACTACTACGCATCGACCTCATGCACCCTTAGCCAAAACAAAATATGCTCCAAATGTGCAAGTGGTCCATCACTACCATTTCTATCATCTAGAACTATATCCTCGAAATCAACAAGAATTATTTCCTAAATCCGTACCGTCTATTATCCTTAAAATTGATATGGATTAAATCTTTAACCTGTCACTGTAACCTCGAGCTAAAAACAATTATTTTCCAAACTAGAAATTCTCTCTTGAAAAATTCTCATATCAGTAACTCAACTCTCATCAATCCTATTTTAATTCAGCCCTGCAACTCTGCAATTTTAAAACCTTAAACCAGATAAAAATCATTTCCCGAAATCTTGAAGATCAATGACCTTAAATCTAAAACATTCACCTTATAAAACTTGTAAATTCTAAAACCCCAAATGTTATCAAATTGCTTATCAAGGTCGGCAAGATCGAAAACTTCTAATCTAAGTAATTCCTTAATTGCTTGTTGAACCTACCACCTTAAATCCCATAAACTTATTTCCTAAAAACTATGGGGCCTCAAACCTTAGATGAACTTCTCATAAATCCAACATTGAAGTTCGTTGAACTTACAACCTCTTACCCCATAGACTCATTACATAGATTCTACGGAACCTAAGACCTCAATTATCCTAAGCAATTTAAAACTATTCCCCTCCTTAATAGCAACTTGAGTTCCTACTCCAAAGAGTTCACCCAGACCATGTCGTTCCTTTCCATCCTCGATATTAAAACAAACCAATCACAAAGAGTTCAGGCCTACTACACTAAATGTTCAAGCCTAACAATGGCATTCACAGTCGTACCATCTTCCTGCCATAGCACAACTCGTAACCCACCTTTCAACTCCGAACCAAACAAAACAAAACAAAATAAAATAAAATTCCATAAATACAATAACATACGACAAAATGAATAAAACCAATGAAGTAGTTCACAATAAAATAATTAAAACAAATAAAATAACCTACCATAAAATAAAGCAATAAAATAAATAAACAAACAAGTAGTATACAATAAACTAAATAAAACCAATAAAAACCACATACTTTAAATTAAATAATTTCAATTTACAACTTTTAAAATTTATGGTACCTCACCTAAGAGACATGTGGTTTTACCCAGAGCTGAACTGCTTTAATACCACATGTGGCGCCCCGACCCCCATGTACGGGAACACGGGAATCGAGACACCCGGATGATGACAACAAGGTCACGCATCCCAACGATAGTACCAAGTGTGTGTACATGCAACAATGTACAATAAAAACGAAGCGGATAATTAAGTCAACTAAGTACCAGAATTTAAACACAATTTAAATATCAGTAAAAGTGGTTTAAAAAGTTATACAGTCATCCAAAATAAACATATTACAAGTTCCAAATACAAATACAAGTGATCCCAAATCACTCATCGGGCGGAGCCGAATCCACAGGCTCACCCTCAGTCTCATCTGCATCAAAATCTGCGTTACCATAAAATGGTACCGCAGGTAAGTATAAACCAAACAGCCCTCAGGAATAAAAATACATTAATGCAACCAACAACAATGCATGCATATGATGAAATATGCATTATTCGCAAAACATCAATTTCTACGAAAATGAATATTTTCCAACACACGCCAAAATCTCATTTGACCCAAAAATATCCCTAAAACATTTTCCCAGAAAATGATTCACATAAAATCCATATCCAACACACACCATTTTCCAAGAAAATAGTCCATTATTCCATTTTACCGTATGCACCATGATCTCCCCTAGGGATCATCCGCACACCCTGGCTTCGTAGCGATGCCCAATTCCGCGCCCAGCGCGTTCATGGCCAAGCATCTTCTACGCAACGAGTGATGCCCAGTTCCACGCCCAACACGTACATGGTCAAGCATCCTCTAGTACCCGCCAACAGAAGGACCACGGAGTCGGCACGAGACCATCTAGTCCGATCCCATTGTCGCTCAGCGACAATCCAGAGGACGTCACTCAGTATATTCCGCTCCCGAGTGACCAGAGGAGCTCCACCGAGATTATGCATCATCTCGGCTTGGGGTCGGGATACACACGCACCCAAAACCATTTCTCACATGAAAACCCAGTTTTCAATAAAGACATGAACATGAATGCAATTATACGAAAACTCAGTTTTCTTTACAAACATGATCATGCATGCAAATATGCAATGTACATGAATAACACAATTCCCAACCAACAATTCAACACAACCCAAATACACAATCAAACTTCCTCCACTAATCCATCCGACCCCTATACTCTTCAGACTCAGTCCGGCAAAACCAATCAAATCACAGTATAATGAATTAGTGCAAAAATATATTTAAATCATGAAAGTTCTTTGAAAAATACTTACAGTGCTATTTTATAATTTCCGAATGATCACGGAGCTACAAGAAGTGGCAACATAGCAACAAAACAGTGCCAAATGCACTGTGGCCGTGGGTTTCAAAAACTCAGTTTTGACCAGGTACAAACGAAGACCCAAGATTGATAGGAAAGGGCTTAGGGATGTCGGTGAAGTTAGTGGTGGTGGTGGTTGGCCGTGGGTGGTGGTGTAGAGGGTGGTTGAAGTGCAAAAATACCCAAAACAGAAACGGAGTTGGATGTACTTCACCAATGGCGGATCGAAGCTAGGGTTAGGTGCATTGGGTTGCTAGAAGGTCGAGGATGAAGTGGTGAAGAAATGGTGGCCGGAGGTGGCGCGCGAGCACAAGAGGTGCCGCGGCTTGGTGTTGAACGTGGGGGCTAACTGCAGTGCGGGAGGAGCTAAGATTGGAGGGTGGTGGTCACCGACCAGTGGGGGAGCGAATGGGCTGGGCGAGGACGGTCACGGCGGCGTGCGGTGGTGGCTGGGTGGAGGAGAAGAAACGCACAAGGAGAGAGAGGAAGACGACATCGCACGCACGCGGGAGAGAGAGAGAGAGAGAGAGAGAGAGAGAGAGAGAGAGAGAGAGAGAGAGAGAGAGAGAGAGAGAGAGAGAGAAGAATAAAAGAAAAAGTGAGGGAAAGAAATGAGGTACAATTCTCACATCTTAGGTCACAAAAATGATCCAACGGAAACGATTTCAAAACAACAAGTAAAATAAAATAATTCAAACGTAGTGATTAAAATGAAAATAAATGATTAAATCCAACAATTAGTTAATTTAATATGAAAAGAAATTTAAATGCATAACAATAATTAATATTAAGAAAGCACTTCAAAAATTAATTTTCACAATATTAAAATCATAAAAATAAACCAACTAAAAATCCAACAATTTTAAAATAAGGAAGTAAATTTTTAATAGATAAAAAATAATCCTTCAGTAAAAATACACTAAAATACAGGGTGTTACACAACCAGTGGGTAAATATTTACCCTTAGTGGAGGAGTAATCTCCTGAAATCGAAGAAGCAAGCATGCATGACTTACTCAACCATGATGACTAAGTGTTATCATTGGCTTCTTGAAGCAAAGAGGTAAAGTGGCTACGAAATTATTGATAGAGATCTTGGACTTGACAAAAATAATGCCACCAATGTCTTTGCATTGTGACAGTCAAACTATATTTTCATGGGCCTAAGCCATGTATATAATGACAAGTCTAGGCATATTAAGGCAATTACTCACAGATGGAGTTATAACGATTGATTTTATGAGATATTGCTGGAACTGGCATATCCATTAACTAAAGAACTTGCAAAAGATTTTTATGTGGGACATCAAAGGGATGGGTTTAAAGCAAAAACAATAAAATCACCAATAATGGAAACTCAACTCAACTCATGAACATATCATAACTTGAGTTCAATGAGCAAAATACGTTATATGTTCGTGATTTGTAAGCACTGTGATATTAAAATTAGTTTTCAAACTAATTTAATCATCCCAAGGTTAGAAGTGCTTGGTACTGTAATGAAAATGAGAGGTTGAGCAATAAGCTCTTAATAGACTTATAACATAGTTATGTTAAAGTGTTTAGTTACAGGACACTTTCGATAAGTCTACCTATATGAGTGTCGGGGTTGGTGCCGCCTCCTATGCGAATTAGGCTTTGTCACTAGAGCGCTCATGAAACCAGGATATAGACACAAGGTCAATCCACGTGTCGACTTTTATTAACTACCCAAAGAGAATTAAATTTATATGTGAAATATATCCGGCTAATCGTATAGAATCGCTAGTTCAAAGCATTGTCTACTATGTCATTCTGGTTAGCTTTGATGTATTTTCACTATGTGAAGGTTCAAGTCCAAAAGACACCTTCATTTATGTATAAGTTTTCCTATTCTAACCAAGGATATATTTTGAAAATGGTGGGGGATTGTTGGAAATATTTTCAAAATAGTATATACTATATTTATTATTTACAATATTTTGGGGATTTATTTGGAAGTTATGAATAATTTTGGAAATGGAGAATTTGTAGAAAGTTTATAAGCTATGAATTAGGCTTTATAACATTTTCGGTCTAAAGATATATCATTAGCCGATGACTGGCTTAGTGGGTATTGAGGCTCCAAGGTTCTCCCAAGGGAATGGCTTTGAGTCATGCCTCCTTCAAATGAGGGATTTTTGTTGATTTACGAAGAGCCTACTCGCAGCCAGCGTGAAAAGGCATGGTGCCAAACAAAGGCTTATCTCTTGGCCAGGTTTCGAACCTATGCAAGATGGATGACAAGGAAGCAATGTGACTATTGGACTAGGTCAACCTTTATGTCACTTGGTAACAGGCACAATAAATATACCTGTCCAGATCAGATTTCAGAAAAATGAAAAGTTAGAACTTTTCATTTTCTTTGGCCCTCTATAAATAGACTCATTGACCTACGAATTTTAGTATGAAAAATAGATTACATAATGGAAAGAAGGCAATTTTCGAAATTCTCTCTCTCTCAAAAGTTTTCATTTCTTCAAAATTTGTTATTAGGATCTATTCATTTTGCAGAGAATAGATTTCTAATCTCTTGGTTGAATAGCAAAATCTGAGGGTATTCGAGATCTAATTTCGTGTGTGCATAACGCAGTTAGAAAAATAGACTTGTTCTGAGCTTCATTGTATCTTGGAGGCAAATTCTCTTGTAACCCGTGCGCATACTGTTATTAGTAGGGGTGAATATTGTCTTAAAAAAATCGACATTCGCAACGCGCCTTGAAGCAAACTTTTCTCTCACTATTTTCTATTTTGCAACACATTTGCACCAACAAATTCACCATACAATGAGTGTAGTAGTTTTTCTTCTCACCGTGTTTACGTTGTGCAACGCATGACTCCCCTCACAGAGGCCATACACAACCTTTTTATACATTACCCTTGTGTTCCATATAAGTGGCTGATTCATATTCTTTTTCTTTTACTTTTACTTTTCTATTTATAGGAGACAGATAGAATTCAATTACTCTCTCATTTGGCAGGAAATTTTTTCGCTCATGTATTTGCGATCAATATAAATGGCGGTACAACTTTGGACGTTAAATGTGATAATAACGACGAATTTAAAGTTGTTCTCACTGAGGATAAACCCTTAACTATGAGTTTTATATCGTTGCTAAAATATTACCTCTTGTGAAAATAAATTGGGTAGCAAAAAATCAATTATTAGACTATAATTGATTAAAAATTATAGTTTCACTAAAACTTCTTATTTATAACAAAATGCAACTCATTGGCAATACTCTACTACAGCAAAATTATTAGTGATGATTATAGTCGTTGCTAGTTCTATAATTATCGTCGCAATTACTTTCTCATTTGGTAAAAAATTCTCTCAATAATGTATTTACGACCAATATAAATGACGATATAATTTTGGCCGTCAAAAATAATATCAACGACAAATTTAAAGTTTTTTCATTAAAGATAAACTTTTAGCTACGAGTTTTATATCGTAACTAAAACTATTAGACTATAAAAGACAAAAAATTATATCTTCATTTAAACTTATTATTTATGAAAAAATGACGTTTACCTATTGAAAATAAATTATTTATGAGTAAATGCAACTCGTTGACAATACTCAATTGCTAATAATGATTACAATCATTGCTAATTCTATAATTGTTGTCCCAATTACTATTTCACTTGGTAGAAAATTTCTCCTCTCATGTATTTGTAGCCTATACAAATGATAATATAATTTTAGCCGTTAAAAGTGATATCAACAACGAATTTAAAATTTTTCTCACTGAAGAGAAAATTTTAGCTACAAATTTTATATCATCGCTAAAATATTACATTTTGCGAAGATAAATTTGGTCTCAAAAAGTCAATTATTAGATTAAAACTGACAAAAAATTACAATTTCACTAAAACTTATAATTTATGTGCAACTAGTTGGCAATACTCTATTGCATCGATGCAAATACTCCTAATAATTGCTACATTTGATCATTTTTGGCAATTTTTAATTCACTACATTTTCGATGAAATTAAGCCTTCACTTCTAATCAATTTCAGGGATAGGTAAAAAATTTTGGAAAAAAAATGCATATTCTCGATGATTTTTGTTCGTTGCAAATGTCCCAAAAAAGATAGAAATGGCCTTTCCGTTTAACATTAAATCGTTGAAAAAAGTCAATTACGACAATATATATCGTCGTAAAAGGTTTAAAAAAAAATTGCCGAAACTACCTAGATCTTTCAGAGACAATTACCCGCTTAGAATACATAATGGTGACAATAATTCATAATTGACAGATTGCCGCAAGTAAGTTTACTGGACAAAAAAATATATTTCCGACGAATACTACTCGCCAGAAAAGGTTTTCTACAAAAAAAATCCCACAAAAGAAGACACTCATCTTTTTTTTGATAAGTAAAAGAAGACACTCATCTTAAAACCAAAGGTCCAATGCTCGAGTTGATAAACAGATCAGAAGCTACAAGATACATCACTCAAACTCAACACATCCAAGTTTGCATCATATCCAAGTACTAAAGGACGAAACATCTAAAACTGATGTAGTTTACATGCCTTTTTAAGATAGTTAAAAGGATCAGATCTATATTATTGGAACAGGAAACTGAAAACTACGTCTCAGGAAATTGAAAACTACATGTTATTGTGACACAACCTACACTGAACAACTATTAAGGCTCTTAGTAGTTTAAAAGTAAAGTAGTCTTCGATGGCTATCAAACATTGTTTGGTTATGTGAAAGAGGACCAAACATGAGAGATTGGCCTCTAATGCCAAGCAGACACTTCTCTTACTTTCTGTCTTCTTTTTTCCTCTATCCCCTTAGCAAAACAAACAAAACGGCCATGAGATCCTTTTTATCTAAACACTTTCTAATATTAAAGGCGGATACACATAATATTCTACAAAATCTCTTAAAAACTTAAGGCACAATTGGAATTTGCATGTGGCTAGCTAGTCATTATACATGCATGATGGTTTAGAAATTATTATACATGCTAGCTAGTCATTTTTTTAAAGGGAATATTGACTGATTAAGAAAGATGATTAGCCATTCTTTGCCTGCTAATTAATGAACAAATTTTGGATGATTGCCTTACTGATTACTTGGTGTGTAAGGAACCTAATTTCTTTGTAATTAGCACAATGAAAGGATAAGCAGTGGTCCATAGATATTATTAAAAACAAGCTGGAATAATAAATAACCAGATTTTATTTATTTTTTCCTGTGATGATCAGACACTGAGACAAGCTGCCAACACACCATTGAATAAAAGTTGCTTTAAGCTATATGTTGGCATGGTGCATATCTGAATATAAAAGAAATAAGATTTCAACCATGTATTGTGTGAATGAAGCTTATAAAATTAACTCATACACAATCACTAACTTTATAAGAAGAAGTTATGTGTTGTGCCGGTGGGTATTGAATGGGAGTTGAAGGTAAAGTATAATGTTAGCACTCTAATATAGCCATAAAGTATAATGTGATGTGATTGTGTTAGTTTAATTAATAGAGAGTAATATATAGATTGAGTATGAGTAGGTGTTTGGATTATAATAGAATTTTCAGATTTGTGTTTAAAGTGATTTTTCTTGCATTTTATGCTTATGTGAAGTACATATTATGCATAGTTGTAAGATGGTAACTTAGGCGTGCATTGGAAATAACTTTGCAGTCAACCCAAAATTATAGAACCAATTTTGGAACAATGCAAACCTAGAGCCAATGAGAACAAAAAAATGCATTGACTGAAAGATACAGACCTCAATTTTATTCATGGAGCGATTGATGTCCTGTTCATTGTACAACATATCTTCAACCGAAACTTTGCTAACTTTAGCATAATCAGTCAAAAGCAGCTTGTAGATGGCCATTGTTGGATAAGTCATGAAAACTCGACCTTTGAAGGTGGTCTGAACAAAGTTCCAATACATTAGTTGTCAGCAGGGAAAGAAATGACAGCACACAACTTATGTTAATTCACGGAGTAAGCAAGATACCTTTTCCAGAAAATATGGTAGGGATGCAGCATGATCCAAGTGAAAGCTGGAAGCAGAAGCATAACTTTAGGTTAAACAAAGAGGCAAAACTATACGTTACATCAACATTGTTGGAAGAAAAATACAGCTGTTCTTTTTTTTATAAGTAAAATACAACTCTTCCTATTGATAAGTCAATGAAGGAAAATTGCAGAAGAGAAAACCAATTACCAGCACCCAAAGGAGTTATGATAAGTTCATCGTCTTCTCTAGTCACAGATGAATCACGTCTCTTGAGTGATTGTTGTGGCCCTGCTGAAGCCATTCTCTTTTCCTTAACAGAAATGTACCACAAGGCCTTCAATCAAACTGCATCATCTATCAGTGAAAAAAGTTTTAAGTCCCGACTAAAATAATTGTAGAACCGATTCCAACAAAACACCAGCTATCAACTTCCAGCTGAACACCTAATTGAAAAGGCAATAAATTCTACCTTTGGCTGCTAAAGATTTCTAAGAGTTCATAAAGGTAAATTGTTTTAGTAAAAAATGAACAAATACGTCAACAATCTAAGTCTAACTAAACACCGTAGTCTACAACTCAAAAATTATTGTTTTATATTTATTTTATTCTACTACGACCCTAGTAATCAAAGTATACTGCCAAAAGAGCCACATCACCAACAACTTCTACAAGCATTGGCTTACTCTTAAGGAAAAATTATTTACTTTAAGCTGATTCTAAAGTAAAATACTCCCCTCTAATAACAAAATTCAAGCACACTCTGATTTCTTTCAAAAATAGAGAAGCAAAACCAGTACCTAAAGCAGCCCCTGTTTTTATAAGCCAAAAATTCAGGCTTCCAGTGCAGTGCTTTCAGAAAGGAGTCACAAAAACTTAATCCTAGCGTCTTCCTATTGCAGTGCTTTCAGTAAAGTCCAACAATGAAAAGTAAAAGTACATGCAGTAGTAACTTAATCCTGGCGTCTTCCTATTGCAGCTAATAGGACTTATGCAGTTATATTATATATATATAATATATATATAAGTTCTATCATCCATTTGCTCTAGGTATCCATAGCAAGCCATATAAGGTAAATTATAACTTTATGGAACAAACATATAAATACCTATTCATCCAGCTTTTGGGAATTCTTTACCCCAGATTTAGTGAAACTTTGACTCAAGATAAGAGTTACCCATCAACAAGTATGCAGGCAAGAGTAAATATAAAAAAATCTCTATAAAGCTGTCACGATCTTCCTTTCATCTCCATTTGCATTGCCTGTATAAAAACTCGTAAAGTTTGGGTGCATGCCAATAGGACTTGTAATAAGTCCTTAAAAAATTAAATGTAGATACTTACATGCTTCTCTTACCAATAGTACTACATTTCGTCTAACCTCGAGTTCCCCCTATTGTCATAAGCTTAATGGAAACCACAAAAGGCAAAACATGAACCTAAATACATTTACAGCCACCCCATTACATGTCAAAAGCCCAAAAAACCAACACCTGCCCAGCTCACTACCACAAAACATGTGTACTTAACCTCCCATTGGATATATATTGCCCAATGCACCATCTTATTACCTTCTCTATGGGTGTGCTGCATAGAAAAAGTGATTATGTCATCCCAAATCTCCAAGAATTTCCAAGGTGGAGTGTCCAGTGCACTAACAAGAGACAAACAATTCTGACTTACAGCTTGTTGCATTTGCAAAGCCAACAGATAAGAGTGCAAGAATCTTGAACTCATGAGTTTATTTGGTTTTAACAAAAACATTAAAATCATGTAACCAATGAATAACATGGTTAATTAATGACCGAGTGAGATGATCGCACGTTCATGTTTTGCATAGAATAATCATTGAGGCCAAAGTCCGTTCATGTTTCTTTTGATCTTTTGGGATAAGATGAGATTAAATATTGCTTCATTGATTCCCCCTTAGAAAAAAGGATGCAAGCTGGTACAAAATGGCTCAGTATAGCAGACTAAAAGACTAGCTCCCACACAAGTATATTTTATCTTTTAAACTAGCTAGGATTATCTTTTAAACTATTTTTAGTATTTTTAATACCACTAATTTATCTCCATCATTTTCATAAGATTGAAGACCCTGTTATATATGGGACTGACCACCATAACTCATGGTCCTTCGATCTAATATTCACTGATTTAATAATTAAACTACTTATAATATAAGCTAGCCTTAAACGCAATTTTAAAAAAGAAGAAAATCTTGCCATGCAGATCTTGTTACTCATGAGCTTCCAATTTATACATATAAATTAATGCAATTACACTCCAATATTACAGTATTCGTGACTACAAAATGTTGAAAATTAGAAATTCCATAAATAAATAAACACAAAAGATAAGGATTGAATTCCCTAACACTCACTACAAGAAATAAGGCATATCCCGGCGATTTTGGTTGGAAATAAAATCGCTGCAAAAAGCCTTTAATTGCAACAATTTCTGACTCAATAATATAACACTAAGTTTTTGCTAAGAAAGACATATTTATCCGACTACTTGTTCAACTTATCCCCAACACCTTTTTAGATATCCCATGCGAAATAACCTATGTGATTCACATATACACTCAGACCTTTCACAGGAATTTCTGGAAGATTGATACCAGCAAAAGGTTGGAGCTTGCTTAATCACACAAATTTATAATCAATTCTAAAGGAACATGCCAGTTGTAATCTGAAAAGTGTCTTACCAGAACATAAACTAGTCCCTAAACAAAATGTAAATGGTCCCTAAACAGTGCTTTAGTCATAAAAACATACCAAAAAAATTCACCATATAAACAAGCCGATGTTTAGAAAAAGCCAGCACCCAAGAGTATATATCACTTATCAGATGGACTTACACTCTTACTCACATACACGGATAATTTTTGGGTTCTAGTTACACACTGGTATAGCTAATACTAATCAAAAAAGTTTCATTAATTTAATACTTTGCCATCTACATTTTGGATCAACTACTTCTATACACTTATCAAGCGCATTTCCCTTCTACGAGATACCATCTACTACTAAATCTACACGTTCAGTATATATTAAAAAAATAAGTAAACTATAATTGTTATAAGAGTATCTTACCAATGTTAATCGGCGGCAATCGAGTAGAGGAGAGGACAGAGGAGGACGCGATCAACGAAACCCTATTAATCGGCTTAGGAAATGTCAAAAGGGATCGATTTTTGAACTGGGAATCGTAGAAAACCGAGAAATACACAGAAAATTGGTGTTTACCGTGCTAAGAGGAAATGTAGAACAGGACAGCCGCGGTCGCCAAATCGGTGGAGGCAGATTCGCTGTTTTTGGGGGAAGAGGAGAGTCGTGTAGCAACAAAAATGGATGGGTTTTGATTAATTTGCAGGTAGAGAGAAAATGGAAAAGACGAATTTGGGGAAGAAAGGGACTCGCGGGATTTGTGAGCACTGCATGGGGTAAAATCAAGGGAAGAGGGGGGAAATAGAGTTTTTCGTGCGTTTGGTGCCTGCGTTTAAAAATACAATTCCAGCGATTTATTCATCGTCGTAACAAGTCTACTGCATTTGCAGTGAATTTTTCCGTCGAAATATGACCAAAACTCGCTGCAAAAAGACATTTGGAAAAAGTTAATGTTTGAAGTCCGCAGCGAGTCAGCGTTCGTCGCAATGCCTTCCAACAGTCATAAAATCACCGCAATAGGCCACAATTCTTGTAGTATATATATCAACTCTATTATAATAAATAATTATCTAATTATGAATAGTATTTTTTGTTTTTACATTACGTCCGTTAATTCATATTTTACTAAAACGTGCTTAAAATTCTTAACCATTTAACGTATAATTTTTTTGTAGAATTTAACGAATGATTTTTTTTATCAAAAAGTTTTTAAAAACCTTGATTATTTGACGTGTAGCTTCTTTATAAAATTTAATGAATGATTATGTTTTACCAAGAAACCCTAATAACCCCGCGGTGTACATGAATTGGCATTTCTTTTTTATGTCATTTTTATTTTGACAGTGTACTGATTTTTCTTTCTTTTTGTTTCAATTTTTTTAAAATAAAAGAATTAAAATGACTTTAATCTTTAGATCATAAATGCTTTAGAGCATTCTCATTGTAAAATTCAACTTTAAGTAAATTTAACTAATAAAATACTTAAAACACTCAATATATAATATTAATTATTAATTTATTTAGAATATAATTATTATTAATATTAATATTGAATATTATTAATTTGATTAGAATATAATTATTATTAATATTTTAATTAATATTTTTTTATTATATAGAGAGTAGATAGATAATCCAATATGGATGCAGACTAATATTCATACTTTGCTGAAATTTAGATTTTTTTTTTTTAATCTTGATTTTTTGTCTTTTCTAACCTTGTATTTTATTTTCAAATAAATAAGTTACTGACTTTTTCATTTTTTTTATTTAAATCATTATGTCAGGTGCACCCCGGGGTAACGCACCTGAGACTGTTCCCTTGTGTGTATGTGTGTGTATATATATATATATATTAAGATTATAAGTGACAATTATAGTCGTTGCTAGTTCTATAATTATCGCCATAATTACTTTCTCATTTGGTAAGAAATTTTCTCACTTATGTATTTGCAACCAATATAAATGACGATACAATTTTGATTGTTAAAAATAATATTAGCGACGAATTTAAAATTTTCTTAATTAAAGATAAACCTTTAACTACGTTTTTTATGTCGCTACTAAAACTTTCGTTAATAAAAATGATTTTTCTTGTAGTGTCGACTAAAGTTTGTTCATACTATTAGGAACAATAAAAGAGAAAAGTACAATAAAAAATGAAATTAATCACACACGACACAAGATTTACGTAGTTTGATAACGTGCCTACATCTAAGAAACTGTAAATGATTTTATTCTGGTGATAATCAAAGATACAGTGCAGCAATTGTACAAAGGTATAATACAATATATAATATATCCTAACTAGCTAGCCGGGTCGGATTAAAATCACCAAATATAGTAGGTTTCATCCTTAAAAAATTTGTAGACATAAATTTTAATGTCAAATCACGTAAATTTCTTTATCCTTTTATTTACAATTTATGTGCGTTATATACTATTTAAAACATAAAATGAGCACCCACTATTGTGTCTTCGTCCAAATATCATCATGGATCACTCGACCGTATTGTTGACATTTGGGCTTTAATTGAAAAATGCATCAACATTATATTTATGTATCACTCCCTTCTTATATATTTTTCTCTTTAATAATGAATTTATCTTATGTTGACCATAAAAGAAATGGAATCAGGAGCACATGAACATGATGTATGCGAAGAGCATTAGTATTGGTCTATGCATATGCATATGCAAAGTCAAATTTACATAATATGACCCTAAAATCTTCCACATTAGCTTATGCATATCTAAATATTTAGCTACCTATGAATAGTGGTTATCCAAATTTGGATAACCACTATTCACCCTACAAATCATATTTAAATAATTATTTCTCTCTCCTCCCACTCTCTCTTACACAATCCTTTCATTTTCTCCATCTTCCAACAACAAAACAAACATTCACTTGCACATTCATTTTATTATTATAATATATTATATATATATTTTTCATTTTATTATATTTTTAATATATTATTATTAAAAAATTATATTTTTTATTATTATATTTGTATTATTAATGTCAAATGTATGTAGTGGATGTTAATTGTAAAATATATATAAAAAAATAAATTTTAGCAAAAAAGTAATAATAATAAAATAATAATATTTTATTATTATTTTGTCTCAAATATGCATAAGCCAATGTGGAAATTTTGCTTGAATGGCAAAGTGGATATGCAAAAGAGGTAATTTTGCTTATGCATATGCATAAACCAATGCTAATGCTCTTAGCTGACCAATAGCTAAAACCATTGACTAATTTATTTGGTGAGGCATGATTAAATGTGTGGATCAAAGCTGACCAAACACAGTTGATCAACACAAAAAAAAAAAGATACAAAATAATCAAGCTTGATCAAAATTATAGCAATATGTAAACCTATTAAAAAAACAAGTCATATTTTTATCTTATAACGAGATATTACAGCAAAATAGAATCATTATTTAGGATGATTATGGAAGAGTAATGTTATACAATCTCTCAATTTTTATATATCATATATTTTGTTTTTTTTAGTTTTTTTTTAAATTAATTCAATTTTTTTATCTAATATTTATATATTAAATTTTTTGTAAAAAAATAATAAAAATTAAAAATAATGTGATATATGAAAATTATGTAAGAAGTAAGATTGCGTAGATTTTTTTGTCACGGCATCATTGCGAAATTCCTAATATTGCTTTTTTTCAAAAAGTATTATTATTAGGACTTCTTAATTAGGGGTGATATTCGGTCGGTCCGGACCGGAAAAACCGACCGGACCGACCAATTCGGTCTTGACCGGACCGGACCGAGAATAGTACCGGTCGGTCTCGGTCCGAATTTTATAGGACCGACTTAATTCGGTCTGGTCCACGGTTTATGGGTTTTTCGGACCGGACCGGACCGGACCGAACCGAATTAAAATTGAAAAAAAAAATATATATTAATTATATAATTCTCATTTAACATACCACTAACTCACCATTAAATAATTATTAACTAATAGTCTAATACTAATATTTATAATTTTATACTAATATTAATATTTATACTAATAGTCTGGACTTTACTTCTAGTCTTCTATACTCTAATATGGTATATAAAAAAAAAATGCTAATAGTCTAATATAGAGTAAGAGTCTATGACTATAGTTATAGTTATACTAATATTATAATATAGTTATAACTTATACTAATCATGGATTCATGATTCATAATAACTAATCACTATAAGCCTATAGTATTAATGTATTATTATATAATATCTAGTATTAGTATTACTATATCATTATAATATAAATATTATAATATAGTTATAACTTGTACTAATTACTAAATCACTATAACTAATATTAGTATATTACTATTTACTAATAGTCTAATACTAATAATATTATATAGTTATAACTTATACTAATCAAGTAATCATGGATTCATGATTCATAATAACTAATCACTATAAGTCTATAGTATTAATGTAGTATTATATAATATATAGTATTAGTATCACTATATCATTATAATATATATTACTATTACTATTAGTAATTTAGTATTGATATAGTCAATAGTTATTTAGTATAATATAAGTATTATATAATATATTATACTAAGTAGTAAGTACCAACTATATAACTATTATAAGTTATAATAACTTTACTCATATAAGAGTTATAGTATAATAGTATTAATAATTTAATAGCATATTATAAAAGTTATAGTATTATAGCATAATATTTGTATAATAGTATAGTATTAATATCACTAAAAGTTATAAGTTATAACTATATATACCTACAAGGCTAATAGCATAATATTTGGATTTTTTTAGTTTTTTATATAGAATAGTTTTTTTTTTTTTATCATTGTATTTTTCAAGATCAAGCTTTTTTTAGTAGTTTTAGCTAAAAAAAATGTACAAAATTTGAAGTGGGCCGAAAAAAATTGAAATTGGGCAAAAAAAAAAATCAGATTTAGATGGGTTGAATGGCCCATTTTAGACATATCCAGACCGACTGAACCGACCCTAGACCGGACCGGACCGAACCGGACCGGTCCTATATGTGACTCGGTCCAGTCTAGGGTGGACAATTCTTAAACCGAATAGGTCCGGTCCGGTCCATAAAATGGCCCAAGACCGGACCGGACCGGACCGAACTCACCCCTATTCTTAATTTGGATATGGATCTGAAAAAGAATGACCAGTCAACTAGGAAGCCTTCTCCCCTAGAACCGAAAAACGCGTTGTGAGCCATTATTACAGTCAAAGGCCTGCCTTTAGAACAAAGACAAAGCTCACCAACTAGCAAAGTTCAAAGCTTTTACCCATACCTCGCCATTTCCGCAACAAAACAAAAGAGACCCAAAACGAATACACTTTCATCTGCTTCCTAGGAACATGAATTTCACAATCAACAACAGCCGCCGTAAGACCACATCTTGTTCCCTGCTTCCTCTTGTTTTCCACCGATGAATGATCCTTCCACTATGGACAACTCAGAAACAACAACAAGATCAGCAACGACAACAACGAGAAGCTTTAGCTCTGATGCTTTGTCCACCACTCTCTGCAACTCAATCCAAGCTCTGGGTCGAGGCTTCGATGTCACCTCAGATATTAGGCTCCTATACTGCAAGGGAGCTTCTGGGTCGAGGCTGGTTCATCTTGATGAGGACCACACCAGGGATCTTGTTCTTAACGATGGCGTTGTGGTGCCAAATGTGCCTGTTGACATTGAGTGCTCCATGGGGAATAGTGGCATAGAGAGAAGATCTGTGTGCAGCTTCCATGAGGTGGTTTCTTGATCTATTTTGTTCAGTTGTTTTTATTTCAGTCGTGGTGAGATGTAATTCTTGAATATTTTCAGGGTATAATTCTAAAATTCTTGAATATTGATAATCTTTTTCTTTTCTCCGCTTTTTCAGTCGTTGGTGGGTTTGAGATTTAGGTTTTATTTATATCGTTCAATCTGGTTTAGATTTCTCTGGAAACTTGTTTTTCTTTATTTTTAGTTGGTACTGACATAAATATCCGGGATATTGGTTTTCTTCTCCTAGATTTGGTTAGGTCACGAATTATGATTGGTTAACTTTCAACTCGTTTACTCTCGTTGTGAACTGGGCTTGCTGGGTTTTTTGTATTTGTTCATATGAGGGTTCTTCAGAACCATTAACACTGATTTTTAGCTTTCAATCATTGTGTCTTTTTTTCTTTTTATTTTGCCTTCTAAGATCATTTGTGGATTCCGGTTGTCAATAACAGAATGGTCTAGTATATTGGGACTGCAAATTAAAAAGGAAGTGCATTGAAAATCATAAACCAAAAATGAATAGAACAAAAAAACACTATATACTAAGTCACTCATGAAAAGTTCTGTAAAAATGCAATAACAATTTGCCATGATTCCTTTGTAGAATTATAATCTCTGACCACCATTTTGATCCTCTAACTTGACTCTTATTTGAAATTTGGGTGGTTAAATTGGACCACATTTTAGCCCCTTATAAACTTGGCACTAGTTGAATTATGATAATACAGCTCTAATCTTTTGGCGTTGTTGGGGAACTCTTATATCTGTTTTATTTTAAGGTCATCAAATCATTGGGAGATGTGATTAGAAACTACATGACTTGCCTGGAGACTGGAGTATATCATACTTTTGTAATCTTATGGGTCTTCGGAAAGCAATCTGGTCCAAATTGTGATTGTGTTGTCGATAGTGTTAGAGATATACTCTAAACCTGCATTGCAGTTTGTAGTTCTAAGTATTTAAGCTCCATCACTTCCTTTAAAAAAATACGTCTATTTGAACATTAGATAGATTTGATCTCCTTGAAAAATAATGTATGGAGATAATGGTCCAGTAACTGATAGTAACTAAGTTTTATGCTATTAGCCTAACAACTCTATACTTTTAAAGTTCTTTCCAACAAGCTGAAGGTTTTGGGGCAAAAAAAAATTTATAAGTAATGAAGTATTTTAGTGACGAAGAATAATAGGCATAGTCCAAGTACATAGGATGTATACAAGAGATACATCAATGCTTGATGAACAACTGTTACAAAAAACTCATGGACTCTTAATCTGTATAAATCTATCACTTGTGACCATTGAAATTGAGTGTTGAAAAAGAAAGCTCTAAATTCATCCGTTGTCCACTTGTGATCTTCAAACCTCCCATCACTTTTCCCACCAAAGGCATCATGATAAACAAATGGGAGCCATTATCCAACTTGTTGCAATTTTTGGATTGCCTTGTAAGCCTCTCCAACTTGCTAAGAACTCAACCACTCTTCTAGGCATCCATCCATGCCCATTCTGCCCTATTAAAAAAATATTCCATAGTGTCCTTGCTATCTCTTAGTGTAAAAGTAAGTGATCAACAATTTCACTGTTTCTTTTGCACATATAACACCTGCCCATTACGATAATCCAAAGACACTTTCTCAGGTTGTCAATGAAGAGAATCTTCCCTAAGGAAACTGTCCTTACAAGAAAAGCTGCATTCAGAGGTGTTAATTTTCTGGATACTCATCCAAGGAAAATAACTTGTATCTTGAGTAGCAAGAGCCTGATAGGATGAACAGACAGTGAACTTCCCTTTTTCTTGACAGGGTCCTAAAAAGCTCGCCTGCTTCTCCCACTGTCATTGTAGCAGAGTACAACAAACATGTGGTGGATCTCTTAGCTTGTTGGCAAGGTTTTAAGGGGATTCATCGTATTGTTGCTATTTGGAGGATGATCCCTTTATTTTTGATGTGGCGTTTATGGTTGGAAAGAAATGGGCAGTGCTTTGAAGATAGAAACGTTCGATGGGAGAACGTAGAGAGTTTTTCTTTAGGACTTTGTGTTTTTGGGCAAAGGCTCTTGTTTTGAATGGAGACAATCTTCATGATTTGCTTTTAGCCTATTCTAGTTCCTAGCTTTTAGGTGTTTTCTCTTGTATAATTCCTATGTACTTGGGCTTTAAGGACCTTACCACCACACTAAAGTTCATGCCAGATTGGATGTAAAAAAAGTAAGGGGATCATCTACAATTAAAAGGTGGGATATTATGGGTGTGTCAATGTTTCTTCTACCCGTAGAAAATCTCAAAAAGAAGCCTCCCTCCAAACCTGAAATCATTTTACCATCCATGACCATAAAGAGACAAAATGCTTGATTGAGGAACACCATTTCATCCTAAAGCCACATCTCATAGGTAATAGGACTTTCCCATTCACATGATCATAGGCCTTCTCCATGTCCAGTTTGCATAGTATCCACAGTTCTCCTGACTTGAGCTTACTATTGAAGCACTCGTTAGCTATATGTACCAAATCTAGGATTTGCCTACCCCTTACAAATCCAATTTGGGACTTTGAGATAATCATCTCCATTATTGTGCCCATTCTGTTCCCAAAGACTTTGGATGTGGTTTTATAACATCTCATTCACAAGATTGATAGAACGGTAACCACTTACATCCACTGCACCCAGTGTTTTAGGAATGAGTGCTACAAAGGCTGCTTTGAGGCCTTTTCAAATCTCCCAATTGATTGGAACTCTTGAAAAGCGCCCATAACATCATCTTTAAGTACGTCCCAACGTCTGAAGGAAGACCATGGTGAAGCCGTAAAGACCTAAAGCTTTGCCACTAGCCACACCTTTCACCACTTTTGTGATCTTTGTCTCTTCAAAAGGACTCAAGCCACTCCGGGCCCTATTGGTCTATGGTGCTAAATGCTAACCCATCAAGCTTCAAGAACTTCTGGTATTGCTGGTGAAAAAGAACCGATGTGCAAAATTTTTGTTATGTATTGCTGGCTAATGGAGCCAAGGAAAATCGTGGCAATGTGGGGACCAGTGGTGTCTGAAGTTGATTTACAAAGTGCATAGATTTATGTGGGCCAAAACATTGGATTATGTCATTATGAGGACATTGAGTAGCATTTCTTGAAAATGATGGTTGTTGGCTTCTAGTTATTCCATTCAATATTGGTGAACATTATTGTTCAAAGATTCTAGTGGAAATGTAAGTAGGATCTCCCCCCCCCCCTCCTTCTTTTTATCTTTGACCCTATCTACAATATCCTGCATGCAACAATATCTATAGGGAAACCATCAATTTTATTCATATATTTCAAATTTGAAGGAAAATAATTAGGGTGTCTCATTTAGGGTTTACTGGTCACCCTATCTTACCAACATCATTAAATGCACTAGCATCATAAACCTTGCTTCATAATTCAGATATTTAGAAGGTTCATTGGCCTTTGTTGTCAATTTGGCAATCAATTTGGATGGGTAGAGAAACTTCAGCTTTGTTCGTTTCTATGACAGCTTTAGCTTTTGACCTTTAGAATCTACTTGTTGTCCAAGAGTTCCAATGTCTAGCTGGGTTGGAGAACACTCAGATATCTTTCAAGGGTAGATTCTGTTGTTGGGAGAGAGAGATTCATGATGTGGGTGGTATCTAAGCTGTTGGGTAGAAGTTATATCTAAAAAGTTGTGGCACAATTTTCCTTTTTAAGTTGGATTTCTGGATTAGGTTTGGCTCACATGAGACCTCAGATAAATGTGTGCTGTTGCTTTTGTGGCACAATTTTGATTTTTACTTTTAGTTATGGATTAGGATTGGCTGACATGAGAACTCAGATAAAGGCATGCTGTTGCTCAGAGATCTGAATAAAAAGAATCATCTGATAATGGACAGTAAAGATCTTTTTTTGAATTGGGATAGTAATCAATGTCCTTGAAAATAATCATATGAGGAAATCCTGGATTGCCTAGTTTGTCATATATGATATGGAAAAAAGAGGCCTGTTGGTCAGGGAAAATGCATTTTTGTTTCAATGGCAGATGCTGATTTTCTTCTGCTGCAGTTCTAGTATAGCAACCAATTAGTCTTTATATAGACCAGGCTGGCAGCAAGCAACCAAGCAACTGATCAAAGTATCTTTTGAAGATCAATAGACATTTAGTTAAGCATTTGGAAACCCTATTAAAATGTATTATTTTTTTCTTCTTGGAAAAAGGGAACCTAAGACCTAACCAGACATCACTCAACCCCTTTACAACTGGTAATTGGATTACAGTTGCGTTATGTTGCTGGTTTGCCATTATTTTGAATTCTAGTCTGAATCTGCAAACTGAATTTTTTTTAAGCTTCAGCTTCTTTGGAGCATATAATGGAGAAGGTCATTGGTAAACAGCTTCCCCTCTGTTTGAGCAAGTTGATGTTTGCAGGGATAGAGCTGTCTTTGGTAATGATGAAGCCTTATATTTTTTCTTGAGTTCATTATCTGATTGGATGACTGCTTTAGGCACCACCCATTTCATTTCATCTTTAGATTTTGTGATCTTATGAACTTCAGATTGTAACTTTTAGGAGCTGCTCTAGTGCTCCACCTGTGTACTTGTGCATTCTCCCCTTATAAATATTTATTCTTATATAAGAAAATGACAAGTTATGGAAGCCAAACCACGATGGTCCTTCAAGCATTCTTTAAGCATATTCATAGCCAATATCACTATATGTACTCTAACAAGGGCACTCCAATGATATTCTTGTTGAATGTGAGCTCCCAAAGCTGTGGATGGGTCTTTATTTGTATTTTTTTCACTTTTGTTTTTCCAGTATACTTCAATTTGCTTAGATGTATAACTTATAATTTCAAACTTATTAGGAGCACCGTAGTTCTGTTTATTGATCTATATTTGCAAAAGAATTGATGATATCTTTTTTTTTTTTGATCAGTAAAAGATAAATATTATATATATGAATGAAATAGGTATAGACCTTGTACACAGGAAGTATACAAAAGTACTCCTAATTACATTCTAAGAACGATAAAATAAAGACAATAATTCCTGGATATTATCCCCATCGAATACAATAGTAGAAAACCGACACATTAAAGTATGGAGAAAAAAATTCTTTAACTTGGTCATTGAGCGTTCCTTATCTTCAAAGCAACGTGCGTTCCTTTCTAACCAAATACACCTCATAATACACAACGGAATCATCTTCCATACTGCTACCACTTGATGACTACCTTGCATATTTGGCCAACACCCTAACAAATCCACCATCCTCATAGGCATAACCCAAGCAACATCAACCCTTACAAAGATTTCATCCCACAACACCCTTGCAAACTCACAGTGTAATAATAGATGATCCACAGATTCTCCATTCTTTTTGCACATGTAACACCAATCCAACACTACACAACCTCTCTTTCTCAGATTTTCAGTGGTCAATATCTTCCCAAGAGCAGCACTCCAAACAAAAAAAGAAACTTTCGAAAGCACACGAGATCTCCAAATACTCTTCCAGGGAAACTGAATACTACCTCGTTGTGTTGTTAAGATATTGTAATACGCCTTCACTGTACATATCTTGTGGTTGTTAGTCCGCCACTTCAAACTATCTCGCTGCGCCGTAGGAATCTTCATTGAGTATAATAGGCTGAAAAATTCTAATACTATAGGTAATTCCCAATTATGGAAATCCCTAATAAAAAGAACATTCCATTGCTGCACACCATGAGAGTATACACGCACATCTGCCACTGAAGCTTCCCCATTAACTGCAATACGATGTAAGGCCGGAAAAACCCTTTCCAAAGCATAATCTCCACACCATACGTCTCGCCAAAATCTAATACAAACGCCCTCACCAGCCACAAAGCGTATTTGATTTACAAACCCTGGCTATCCCTTCCTTATGTACTTCCATAAACCCACACCATACCTCCCTCCCACTTCCTTAGAGCACCAACCACCCCAATCGGCCCCATATCTAGCATCAATAGTTTCCTTCCACAATGATCCCCTCTCCATATGATATCTCCATAACCATTTTTCCAATAATGCTTTATTAAAAATTCTCAAATTACATACTCCCAACCCCCCATTCACAACTAAGGCACATACGGTTTTCCATTTAACAAGATGGAACTTCTTTTCCTCCCCCATACCTCCCCATAAAAAAGCCCTGAAAAGTTTCTCCAATCTATTCACCACCCCTACAGGCATAGGAAACAAAGATAGAGCATATCCATTGATGATATCTTGCGGTCATAATCTTATTTCTAGATTAATTCAAGTCATTATATTCTCACTTAATTGTTCGTCATGAAGAACGATCCTTGGTTTTCATACATTCATAAACCACTGTTTGTTGTTTCTGTATTTGGTATCATGCCTATGTTTTGTATGTTGTAAATCATTCATGCAAAGATGTTTTGGATTTTTTTCTCCTGATACAATCAAACAATTTACCTCTTTTTGTTTTTAGCCTATCAGTGTTTAATTGATGCCTTTGTTACTGAAATTCCAGATGGCAGAATATTTTAATAAGAAAGCAGGTGTATCAGGACGCATCCCACTGGGGAGTTTTAATGCGATGTTCAATTTCACTGGTTCTTGGCAAATTGATGAAGCAGCTACGAAATCTCTTGCTATGGTCGGATACATCATTCCCCTGTTTGAAGTAAAATTAGCAAAATCAAATTTATGTTTACGTGAAGAAATCAAACGTGTTGTTCCATACTCTTGGGATTTTGCATCTTTGGCAAGGTCAGCAATTCATCACTGATTTTTATTGTTGTAATTCCCTTAACTTTAGTTCTGGAAATATTCTACCTACTTTTCATTTCTTTAGATTTGAAATTTTTTCTTTAAATAGATATTCTAGCATGATACAATAGTACCTATTAAGATCAATAAGTGGAAACATCTTCCGAAAGGACACTCTTTGACCTGGAGGGGCCACTCTTTTACTTCCTGTGATATGTACACACCATGATGACCAGTTTATCACCCAGGCAAAATGGGGGTTTTTAGTCCCAGTGGATAATGCCTCTTTCCAAGTATGTATTTGACACACTAGTAATGGTGTTTCACTTGGTCTACCCTGGGAGAAAAGGATAACAGCACGGATCCACTGGTATCATCTTTGTATTGAAAAATCTTGCAACTACCAGTTACAATGTGATATTCTGATTATAATTGTCCCGTTAATACATATAGAAGGAATTTAATAGTTCCTAACTGTAATGATTTCACAATATGGAGTGACTGCGTCTGGATGACTAAAATAGATCAACTCCATGTTCCAGTCAACATTCAAACTGGAAAGATACAGTGCCATATTATGAGCATGATTTTTTTCTGTTAATACTTAGATGAATTTGATGGTCTGGCAGCATGTTTCTGAATGGAATTTCCATTTTTTCTCCCACTTTTCAGTTTTATTGAAAATTTTGGTACCCATATTGTTACCTCAGCAACAATTGGTGGAAGAGATGTAGTTTATATCAGGCAACACCAGTCCTCTCCTTTGTCCACATTGGATGTTGAGAGCTATTTGAAAGACATTGGGGATCAGAGGTTTCTGGACTTAAAAGGCCAAGCAAGTGCTGGTCCCTTAAAATACAAGGACAAGGTCAGTATATGGTGCTATTGCTTCAAAACTAGTTCTCCGAAAAAGTGGTATTTACTCCCAGAAGCCTGAGGGAACTTTTAGCTCATTGCATCATGCCTTTTTGTTCTTGATTGTGTCTCTGGTGAAATATATTTCTGTCCATTTTCTGTTTAATTCCATAAATTCTCCTCTTGGCATATACGCACGCCTTTGCACACGCAAAGAAAATAAAAAATAAAAGTTCTAAGTCTTTTGCTGCAGGATGTCACTGTAATTTTTAGGAGGAGAGGAGGCGATGATCTTGAGCAGAGTCATGCTAAGTGGGCAGAGACTGTGAAATTGGCACCCGATGTGATTAACATGACATTTACACCCATTGTTTCTCTGTTGGAAGGTGTGCCTGGAATAAAGCATTTGGCCCGTGCAATTGAGTTATATCTAGAGTGTAAGATCTCATCCACTTTGTTTGCTTGAAAAGTGAGTTTATTTGCAATTCTTTTTTTGATTGTCACCGGGTGTCTGAAAACAAACTCCGACTAATCCTGGGGGGCAATTGTAGAAAGTAGTTACTAAAATTATTATCACAACATATTAAAAGAAAAAGAAGAGGACTCATAACAATCTAGTTACCCTATTATTTTAACTGTGAAGGGTTTGAAGCCATTTTAAAAATCTATTCAATTTTTATACATAGTTAAATGCTCTTTAATTATAATGACCAGTGATCAAGATAAGGGGAATATACTTTTCGGACAAATGTCTTAGAATTTCATGCACTCTTGGTTGATAAGGCCTTTCAACAAAATATGGTTGCACCACCAGATCATATCCTCTCCTTTTCTCTTTACATGATTGATTCTTACTGGACCCGCTGCTATAGCATTGTAAACATTGTTGTCAATCTTGCTACCCGTTGTAAAAACTCATCTTTTTTATTGTCATCCTGATGTATTGGTTTTGTGATTCTTATGAGCTAAATAAAGCTCTAAATACCCTTAGCAATATACTAACTGGAATTTCATTTGGACATGTTTAGGAGCAGTCTTATTCATATTCTTCCTACTATGGAATAGTTATTTAACAAAAATGCTTTACTTATTATTGTCTTGCTATCTTTTATTGCTTTTACCAGACAAGCCACCCATTGAAGACTTGCAGTATTTCTTGGATTTTCAAATTGCTCGAGCTTGGGCCCCAGAACAGAATCTACAAAGAAAGGAGCCTGTGTGTCCCTTCCTTCAGTTCAGCTTGATGGGCCCAAAGCTATATGTGAGCCAGGATCAGGTATTCTTTGCAGTTACAGTGACTCTTATGTGTAATCATTATGAATTTGAAACTGTCTTCCAAGTGGTTCAGACATGTCCTGCATTTTTTATTTAATTTTCTGTGCTTCTAAATAATAAAAGAGACTGAAAAAAGTAAAGCAAGAAAAAAGGAGTTTGAGGGAGTAAATTCAATGCAGGAATGTCTAAACAAAATCGTGTTTTTATCTCTTTCTTCCTCTTTTTTGTTTTTGTTTTGTTATTGTTTTTATCCATCTTCATATATGTGATTCCTGGTTTGACATCTCTCTGATCATTCTCGGATATGTTGATGCGGGCTTGAAAGATAAGACACTAGGAGTTGTAAGCATCCATTGCAATTGTTTCATACTAGCTAGCCACTGGAGCCAGGAAGGTTCTATTTCTGCAACATGGTACTCAGGATAGGCTATAATTTTTTAATGACTTGATCTTTTCTCCCCTCCCCATGCAAAAATGTGCGAATGTGTGTGTGAGAAGAGGGGGGTGACTAGGGTTGGGGGGAGAGGGAGAGAGGGAATCTTTGAATTGGGTCGATGTACAACTTCTCACTTCAGGTTTCTCACCTTGTTCTTGGCTTACTGCAGTTCCATTGAGAGAAAAAGTAAAGCTAATGCACAATTAGAATATCTCTCCTTAACATGTTACTCTTCATTATCTTTTGTTAATTGTATCACCTTTGAATACCTAGTGTTTATCTCTCTCCAGATTGACTACCACTGCCAATTCAAGGTTTTCTACCTATGATTAAACATGTTTCCATTACAGGTAACAGTCGGTCGGAAGCCAGTGACTGGGCTTAGACTTAACCTAGAAGGGAGCAAACAGAATCGACTTGCTATCCATTTGCAACATTTAGTGTCTCTTCCAAAAATTCTTCAACCCCATTGGGATGCGCACGTGGCCATTGGTGCACCCAAGTGGCAGGGTCCAGAGGAACAAGATAGTCGTTGGTTTGAGCCAATCAAGTGGAAGAACTTCTCCCATGTCAGCACTGCACCCATTCAGCATACTGATACTTGCATTGGAGACCTTTCTGGTGTTCATATTGTCACAGGGGCTCAGCTTGGTGTATGGGAATTTGGCCCCAAGAACGTGTTACACCTCAAACTTCTCTTCTCTAATGTACCGGGATGTACAATAAGGCGGTCTGTTTGGGATCACAACCCTTCCACACTTCATAATTCACTGAGGTCTGATGGCAGTTCTTCATCATTTTCAAGTGACAAAAAGGAAGATAATTCAAGCCAAATTGGAAAACTGGCAAAAATTGTAGACTTCACAGAAATGTCAAAGGGGCCACAAGATATCCCTGGTCATTGGCTAGTCACAGGGGCAAAACTTGGGGTTGATAAGGGAAAGATTGTATTGCGCATAAAATACTCCTTGCTGAATTACTGATGTGTTCGTCTTTTTTTTTTTTTTTTTTGTAGTTTTACCCACCCCAGTAGAAACTATAGTCAAGCATTCTTTGAATAGCCAATACCAGTTCTGTTGTGTACATTGTGTTTTTTACTCTACAGCCACTTTGTTGATAGTCACATAATTGATTAGCAGAGTACCATTTATTCTAGAACTTGGTTTGCATTTTTGTTTATTGAAAAGGCAGGTTTTCTTAATGACAGGCTTGATTATTTTTAATAAAATTCGATTTTTCTTCATTGAGGTGATGATCCATTCTTCTTGATTGATGAAGTTTTACTTTCTCTGCATTTTATATTTTTTGATAATGATATCTATTTCCAAATTCATGTCTTCCATTTTTTTCAATGCTGAAAATGTGGTGCTTGGGACTAATATTTGGCGAATTGGACCTCAATCTTTCATTGTTAAGCCACATCAGCTGGAGTTCATGTAATTTGCAAAGTTCTACAAGATATCTCATGAGTGTAGGAAGTGAACCAAAGGCTAGAGGCAGTCAGTTTGTGCAAGCGCCATGCAAACGGCGCTGACGTGGAAAAATGAAAACAACGTAGTTTTCATATCGTTTTAATTTTTCGCAGTTTGCCCCCATTTCCCCAGCTCTCCCTCCTCTCTGTGTTTCGACCCCTTCCTTCTCTCTGTGTTTCTTCGATCCCGAGACCTCTTTGTTTCTCTTCCCATTTGCCCCTTCCTTCCTTCCTCTTTGAGTCATTCGTCTCTGTGTCGCAGTGAACCCCCTTCCTTCCTTCCTCTCTGTTTCTCACCTCAGCTACCCCTTCCATCCTTCATCTCTGTGTCGCGGCGAAACCCCTTCCTTCCTTCTTCTTTGTGTCTCGAAGACCCTCAAGAAATTTCTCTCCAGCGGCGAAGCCCCTTCCTTCCTTCCTCTTTGTCTCGAAGACCCTCAAGAAATTTACAAAATGCAATTTCTCTCACTCGAAGCCCTTCCATTTCCCTTCATCCCGAGTTCTCACCTCCCTCGAAGATGACCCATAGACCTCCCTCCCTCCTAACCCTAACCCAGCCCATTTCCCTTCATCATGAAACCCTAACCCTAACCAGCCCCTTTCCCTCATCCCAATACCCTAGCCCTAACCCAGCCCTTTTCCCTTCATTCCGAAATCTTAACCCTAACCCTAACCAGCCCCTTTCCCTTTCCTTCATCCCGAAACCCTAACCCTAACCCTAACCCAGCCCCTTTTCCTTCATCCCGAAACCCTAATCCTAGAAGAAGGTAGGTGATCAATGAACAAGGAAGAGACTCATCCTAATATTAGTTCTTGCTTACTAAAATAAAAATATTGTTCTAATTTGTAAGTAAACATGATCAATATTAAACTGCATGGAGTTGAAAACAATATTTAATATTAATCGTCATATTCTTAATTATCAATCATTTCTTATCTCAAAATATGATATAAAATAATAATTGTCATATCACATTACTGTAAAGGATGATTTAAACTGAGGGATGATAACTAAAAAAAAAAATGATGCATGAATCACATTTTATGTCTCATGAATAAATTAATTGGTTAAGCAATTTCTCACATGTCCACACATTCTTTTTTGATATACATATACTGTGAGATTCTTCCCATCAAAAAGGTTTTGAACCACTAGTACAGCTAGCTTTCACCAACATCTGTTCATATATAGCAGGGAATCTAAAACCAATTAATAAAAGTCAATGCACAAATATTAATTATTGTTAATCCTAATTCCTATATATGCTCATATATATTATTTTCTTAGTCTATTATTAGCTTTTGTTTACTTTTCAACTCTTGGAGTTTGGAGTTTTTTCTGGTGATCATGTTTGGACTAGTGAATGGATTGTGTCTATGGTATACACGCATTGTATTCCTTTTGAATGCTTGGATCACGATAGGGCTAGTGAATGTGTTGTGCATTATTAAGTCAAAAGACTACTTAGTTCTCTTTCAAAAGCTTCCACAATTCCACAAATCTTTTGTTTCCCTTTCTTTTTGTGTTTGTTTTAATGTTTTTGACAGTAACAAAAATTTGGGTGTATGATTCTTATGAAGCATCTTCTGTAATGAAAGAGTAGTATGGTTAGCATTATTTTCTTAATCTATTATTTGCTTTTGTTTTTCTTTTCAACTCTTGGAGTTTGGAGTTTTTTCTGGTGATCATGCTTAGACTAGTGAATGGATTGTGCCTTGTACACAGGTAAAATATTTGTTCTTTGGCTCTATTGTTTGATTTAATTCAATAGTAGTTGTGCTTATATTTCTTAAGTTCCATTTTCCATGGATGATTGGAATGTTGAACTGAAAACTTGCTATAATATGACAACCAGTGCTATACTGTTCAATCTAGAGTAACTTTTATTTATATATTTCCCTCTCTTTTTGTTTTTGTTTTAATGTTTTTTTCAAAACTACTGACTCATCTGAAACTGGAGTCTCAGCAAGCAAGCGCTAGTCTCAAAAAAGAACAAGTACCAAGCAAACTGCCTAGAGACCCATTGGGACCTTAATTGGTCTCATTTTTTTACTTGGACACAAAACTTTCACCAACATATGTTTATTCAACCCTGTGGATGATTTAAAAAGTCTTTCATGGAATTTATCTCTGCTACTTTGCTAACATTTTTTTATTTTATGTTGTATTGCTTGATTGACCATTTATTTATGGTTAACTTCTTAAACATGATGATTTACTGGGAAAAATATAGGATTGGTTTATGTGTGTCTTTTGATATGTGTGCCTTTTCATTGTGATTCTGGTTCATGTTAGAATGTCGTCATCATCATCGTCTTCTTCAACCTTTGGCAAACGTACTTTGGCATCTCCATTGTGCTTCTGTGAGGTTGAAGCTATATTGAGATACTCAAATACTAAGGCAAATCTAGGACGACCCTTCTTAGGGTGTCCAAAGTATAACACGAAGGTAACTACAGGACTTGTAATGTAACATGTTTAATGAATTGCTTAATATTACGTACGTCTAACATTTGAATTATCTTTGTGTGCAAAATATCAAGAATTACCATACTGTAAATATTTCAAATGAGCAGATAGTTACCAATACACAGAGCTACAAGAAAGAAAAAATGAACTGTCAAGGAAGGAAGAAGAGCTTAAGAAGAGACTCAAAGATGTCGAAAATAAAGTAACTGAGCTCCTTAAGATAGTAGATGACATCAAGAAGTTAGAGATAGTGCTATATAGTATATCTGAGGAGGTTTGGAAAAATGAGTTGGTGCTTCTTGAGAGAGAAGCTGTCCTAAGGCGTTCACACACGCTATCCCAAGTGTACTTTAGTCTTTTTGTAGTTGTTTGTTGTTATTTATTGACTCGGTAGTGGTTTATGTTACATCTTATTCTAAATTTGTAGTTTAAGTGTTATAAGTTATTTTAATTATTAGATTTGTATAATTAAGTGTTGTTAGTTATTTAGAGAATTGAATTTGTAGTTTAGTTTGAATTGTAGTTTTCCATTCTAATTTCCAGCTTTTCATTACTTTCTAATTTGAATTCATATCATTAGAATGGAAAACTATACAAGGTGATAAATGAATCTAGCTAAATGGAAAAAGCGGGACTGCTTTGTGTATGTAATGTAAAGATTGAGTAGTTCCAGAATTATTTTTAAAACCGTGTATGTAATGATTGCTTTGTGTAAAGATTGCTTGTGTATGTAATGTAAAGATTGCTTTGAGCATGTAATGTAAGGGAATCTAGCTAAATGGAAAAAGCGGGACTGCTTTGTGTAAAGATTGGTTTGTGTATGTAATGTAAAGGAATCTAGCTAAATGGAAAAAGCAGTGGCGCTATGGTTAGCCAAATGGATTATGAACCCAGCAATACCAACAACACAATCAGTTCTACTCAAGCCAAAAAGCCATCCTACTCAAACCAATGGAGCGATTGAACCATGAAAAAGTTAAAAACTTTTTTATCAGAACTCAGAGATGGCCGTATTTGTTGCAATTGACCATTTGTCTTTGAATGTACCTATTATACTCCTGGCAATGCATAATAATCCTACTCAAACCTGTTGCATCACTAGTAATATAAATAATTATAAAATCTTTGTTCTTCCAAACATAATTGGAAATACTACCACTTTCCAAGTTTTGTGAATATAAAATAATTACAAAAACTTTAACCACCAAGCTTTCTTCTTACAAAACAATTACAAAAACTCCTAAATACCACCAAGCTTTCATCTTACAAAATAATCTCAAAAACTATAACCACCAAGCTTTCTTCTTACAAAATAATTACAAAAACTCATCAATGCCACCAAGCTTTCTTCTTACAAAAATAATTACAAAACCTATCACTTGCCAAACTTGCAAAAATTAAAATTCAACCTTTTTGCACTGGTCGTGACCCATCACAACCCAAGGAGGTCCGGTTGTGCGCCATCCAACCCAAAAAAATCTGCTAGAATTAATATGAAAATATTAATGTCATCTAAATATTACAATTAAATTGTGCAAAGTTTAGAAATGTTACACTTTCTTGGCTACCAATCACTGTTTCTCTGTACTGGGTTCCACTACTGTCAATTACTGAGCTGTCTAGAATAGGTTGTTTATAAATAACAAAATTCTTAGTAAATATTAAAAGCAGGACAAGTTACCATCTCAACTTTCCACATGATTAGCATTGATCACAATACAAATATTCACCAATAATGAATGGGGGCGAAATCATTGTTTAATTGATAAATAGATCTATTTCTGATACCTGCACTTGTCCAGGATTGGTGATATCCACTTCTGATGGCCCAAATAAATTCTTGCGAGTGCCCATGGTTGGTGTATCTCTGACATTAAAACTCTTATCTCGCTAATAATAAAGTAACAAGTAAAAATATTTTTTCTTCTAAGTTTACATTATAAATCTAACACACATTCACACGTTTATTTTTAATTCTCCCAATGTTAAAACATTCACCTGTTTGAGTTTCAATTTGACTTGTGTTTTCTTCTGTTTGGCTTTAACCTTTCGCATGTCTGTCTCCATCCTAGATGCTCTCCTCAGATATGGGGGTTCTTCATTTCCCTCTGACAACAAGTGGACTCTTGACTTGTTGTGAACCACCAACTGTAGTTGTGTCCAGTGTTATAAAACCAGCATTCAAATCTATTATGGGCAAAGAACTGTTAAATAGGACATCTTTAAATAATAGAAATTAAGTAGTTATAAAGAACTAAACCAGATTAATAGACTTTAAAATTCTTCACCTTCGAACCTATTTGGGTCAAAGATCTGTTGCGTGTGTGCTCGCAATAACATTCAGTCATCTTATGTATCCTCTTCTTTGCATCTTCGAATTGCTCATTAGAATCTGCTGCATATGTTATCATCCCATAACACATATTCAACATAATTGAATATCTATTACACCATTTGGCCTCTGATCCCCTGCGTCATAGCTACTGCGGATTAACTTGTATCTCCTCTTAATGTCCTTCCTTCATCGGTCTAGAATGTACTAGTTTGGCAATGATTTTATACCGTTATATTTGAATACGGCCAAAATATGCCTACACAGTATCTCCCTCATTTGAAATAACCCACATGAACACTTAGCATTGCAGTCTTCTTCATTAAAGTCCACTGAATGTAACCAGTTTAGTGAACTCCTCAATACGAACTTCATCTTCTACCAAATAACTTTTCATTACACCATCCGATATAAGTAGAGATGGATCCAAATCGAGCACACATATTACTTGCTGCTGAACTTCCATAAATTTAGCATTAGTGTACCACTCTTGGAATTTCTTTTCAATTGGAGACCTAAATACGCAGGGAATGACCTAGCTAAATGACTGGAATTCTGCATGATTTTCATTTTCAATTTTCTTCCTCAGCGCACTGTCAAACTGGTCGACAAACTCCTTCAAGTTTGTCTTTGAATGAACATAGCCGTAAAAAAAAAAAGCATTCATACTCTCGTTATGCTGGGTTGTACTCATTCCAGCCCAAAAGTGCTCTTTCAGGAATACCGATATCCAATGCTTACGCTCCGCATATAAACTTTTCAACTATGCATTCTCATGTAAGTCGTATGTGTTAATAAACTCGGCCCAACATTTCTCAAACTCCTCAATAGTTTATGTGTCATACACACATTTCATTAATTGAGTTTTCAGCCCACTTTTGTAGGCAGCATATAACTCAAGCTTCTCAGGGACTTTCTTCAGTATATGCCACATGCATAATCTATGTCGAGTTTCTGGAAAAACAATAACAGTTGCATTTTTCATTACTCTGTCTTGATCAGTAATAATAGCATTTGGAGCTATATTGTCCATACACTGCAACCAAGTTTGGAATAGTCATGTAAAGGTCTCCGTGTCCTCACTGGAAATCAACTCAGCTCCCAAAAGAATCGACTGCCCGTGGTGGTTTACACCAACAAATGGTGCAAAGGGCATCCCATACCTATTCGTCAGGTATGTGGTGTCGAATGTAACTACATCACCAAAATACTAGTAGGCTGCCCAACTACTTGAATCTGCCTAAAAAATATTCTTTAACCTCCCGTCATCGTCTAAATCCATCAATACAAAAAAATCCATTATTCTTGTACTGCATCCTTATAAAATAATCTCAAAGTGCTCTAGCACCACCTGCGCCAAGTCGTAGATGTCGTGCTTTGTCGATGTAATTGTAACAATCTTTTTCCAAAAATGGGAGGTTCTCAAAGCCACTTGCGCCAACGACAAGAGATCCGTAACTCTTATTCAGTCGGATGCCAGCTAAGTCGTTTGTGTCTAGGACTCTTTTAACGGATTCACTCACTTCTTTGTTACATCAAAAGAAGCAGAATTTCATTGGGCTGAGGCCGTGATTATGTGTATTATGGACTGTTGTCAACCATATCTTTCATTTGACTCTTAAGGCATTAATCCTTACCTTACAGTCCGTTTTTCCCATCGAACATGAGTTGGCGACATTGGAACTCTCATTCCAGGCCTTCCCCCATCGTGCACAACCAAGGGTGACATATCTGACACTTTGATCCTCTGACCTCTCACTCATTTGTGTCATCACTCCAAACCTGCATTTTTAGCATAATGCTTATAATAGCTCAACAAATCTTCAAACAAATTGAACTTCATCCCCGACTTTGGCTCCTCAATGATATCATCACCATCCGACGATGGCACTACCTGTGGTGTACCAACAGTGCCATCATCAGTTTCCCGTTCATCTGGTCTATCCAATAGAATTTCTTCATCTACTTTAGCAGAAGTACATGGCGATTCAGTTTCCAGACAATCGAGTCTATCTTCTTGACCAACTCTTGCACTCATTGCAGAGCTTGTAGGGATAAATAGCCTCAGAGGTCCCATCCTATAGTGAAATGGGTAACCAACGTTTTGCTTAAAACAAAAAAATTAAAACATTTAAATTTTTTTAAAAAATAATTAACTTATAATAAAAGAACAAGAAGGAAGTTGAAAAACCACCTGAATGTTGTTTGGATTTTTTGTTTCATCTGGATATGGCAAGAAAGCTGGTGACCATGTAGGCACTGGTCCAAAATAACCATGCATGTAATTTGGATAGTTTAGTAGACCAGTTGGTGGGATGTCCTAATATAAAATTAATAATAATAATTAGGATGTTGAACATTGAGTTGCAATAAGTTTTTTAATTATGAAATAGCATATTGAGTTTGAGGGATTTGAGCTAGATGGTGTTAGCGGAGATGGGTGTTCTTCTCCTTTTCCCATACACTGCACAAGTTGTTCAATATCCAATGTCAGTCTTTGATAAGTTATCAGGAAAATTACTTCAATCGACCAAGAGTGAAGACTAATATTGTACATACTTCTTCCAAGAAAAAAAAAAAAAAAAACCTGATCAAAATTTGATTAGCATCAAATAAGATTTATACATGCCAGACATGATTGATGCCTTTGTTCTCAACTAGATCATCCATTGGTTCTTCTTTTTTTTTCAAAATTTAACTAATGTACATGAGGAAAAAGAATAATAATCCTTCACCCAAGATCATTGTTTAAAGGACCACACTGATCAAACTTTACCAACATCAATCTTCAATATTTTTTTTTATAAGTAGGAAAACAAAAAGATCATTTGAACAATTGTTTTATTGATCTACTCCAAACATTTTGTATATTTAACAACAACTAAACCATAATAATTAAACCACAATATTTAACCAGGAAGTTAATATTTTCAGCCAAGAAATTTCTACATATCTAACTCTATGCAATGCAAAAGTCTTGTATTTAACAATATCAAATCTAAATCACAACATGCCGTGGAAGAAAAAACAAAGCTATGGAAGAAAAAAACCAACTAAATCACAACATGCTGTGGAAGAAAAAAAAATAACTAAATCACAACATGCTTGATTGTTTATCAGTGACCAAAACATTTAATCAAATGTTAAAATTGCAGATTGAAGCACAAGATGATCCATGAAGCTGACCCATAAAACAGACCCACGTTGCTGACCCGAAATGCTGGCCCACGAATCTGACCTGAGATGCTGGCCCATGAACTTGACCCAAACGAAGTCCACCAAGCTGACCCAAACGACGCTCGGCCTTGACCCAACCCAATGCAGACTGGCCTTGCTTTGGGCACCCAACGCAGTTGGATCAAGGAAGAAATCCAAAGAGATGGGTTTCAACCTATAGACCAAAATGAGAAAGAAAAGCTTCGCAAACTCAGCCAAAATCGACTTTGGTCTCGTACAGCGCATGCAGGAAGCGGGAAACGACGAAATGAAATGAAATGTAATTGCTTTCATGTTTTTCTTCTTCGATTCTTTTTTTTTTTTAATATCAGCTGGCGTGGCATAATGCCAGGTCAGCCAACTGAACGCCATCTACATGAGACGACTGTTCATAGAAGAACTGGTGAAGTGAATGGGATTTCACATTATTTAAGAGATAGCCACGATGGAATCATCATAAAAAGTAAGAACTTGTCCTTCCTCCCAATTAACCGCGGTGGGTATAGTCACCGGATGGTAACCACGGAGGAGTCAGCGATGTGGTATGGTCTTCTTCTCTTCGGCTTCGTGGTCTTCTTCTCAATCGAGCTCATCTTCGGCTTTGTGATCTTCAAGTGGATAAGTCCGTAAGGAGCCACTGAATTGGTCTTCAAGTGGTCTTCTTCTTCGTGGAAGGGTCGTCGTCTTGGTCATCAAGTGGTCTTCTTTGTGGTCATCTTCGTGTGGGTCATTTCTACTGGGTGATTTCTACGACATTCATGGTAAAACACTTTTTTTTACTTACTTCTATTTCATGATTTTTTGATTGGGTGGTTTTATACTTTACTATTTCTTGAATGCGGTGGGGGAAGATGACGCCCATGGCCATTTGCACCAAGCGGTAGAGTAGTGATTCTTGCTGATTTTTTTAGAATTTTCCGATCCTTTTAATACACTGAAGCTGCATGAACCTGTTTAAGAACCAATAGAAATGATTTCGATCAACCATATCGCCAACAGCAGTAATAGTAAGATTCATTGTACATGTTTTCAAACTAGAAAGAAACTGCCTTTTAGAAATTGTACCGGTTCTCATTTCGTTTTTTTGCCAAGCCTTATATTCTAGAAAAGCAAAAGATCATTTGAAAGAATATGAGTTTGTAGGTTTTTCATATTCAATTTTGGCAAATTTCCAACGTAACAATAGTCATAACAGGCATTTCAGTACAATTACAATTATATTCAACAAAATTTAGATTTGGCGAGGCAAAGGCAGATCCGTGAACTTCGTGCTTGGTGGTCTTCATGCTTTGTGGTCTTCGTGGTCTTCGAAGGGATGAAGGGAGGGAGAGAGTCTGGTCTGGGTCTTCGAAGGGAGGGAGAGTTCGAAGGGATTCAGGTAGGGGGAGATTCTGGTTTGGGTCTTCGAAGCTTCGTGATCAACGAAGGGAGGGGCAGAGTTCGAAGGAAGGGAGGGAGAGAGTTCTGAGACCAAAACGACAGCGTTTTATTTTTCACGTAGGCATCGATTTTGCGGCGATTAAGCATGCCGATTACCTTTAGCTTTTTTTTATTTATTTTTAATAACACATGACATGCTATAGTAGGAATAAAATTAATATCATATGTCTATACTCGAAACTATGTAATAATTATTAAATAAACAAGTAACAATAAGTTGGATATTCTAGCCGGCAATTTTAGGCAAAGGGATCTCTCCATCTAGTTGATTGTGGACGAACCGGATCCAATTGCCCGACATATGACCAATTCATCGACAACGCAATGCATTTGCTCATCTGTCCATCTTTGTCAAGTCTCGGCCCAAAGCATCGAAATGTCTGTCAGCATTCCTGTTTCACTTTTCCTCAACAACAGCATATAAGTCCTTTTGTTTCTCCAACATTGATGTTTACGAAAATGAAATGGCTATATCTTTATCATTGTACGTTTCCTTTGCTTATTAATAAATTATAGCTTCTCCAAATATATATGCTTTTTCCCTGCATTAATATATAGAGTGATCGATGACAGATTGGGACGCTTTCGGATTCAGTATGAATTCTGCTTTCTGCCTGTAATTTTCCTTTTGTTAAATACGTGTCTAAAACGTAGTTAAATGTTCAAACTACACCTAAATTTTCTAAACATTTCCCTTGAAACTGTAGTTTTCTCATTATAGGGAAATTGGAGATTAAAAAATTAAAGGTGGCAATATGCGATCACACGATCTCATGTGAACCCATGCAATACAAACCCGACACTAAATTAGCGAATTTGAGCTTGATATAAATTGATTCAGGTCAAAATAGGTTTACCCATTAAGGTATGATTAATATACGAGTGAATAATGGGTCAACATACTTAATCTCAAATCAACCTGCAATAATCTATTTAAATTTTATTTCAAAATTACAATTGTATTATTATTGGGTTATAATATTGATATTTCTCAATATGCTTCTTTTTTATTGATGAGATTGTAATTTGGACCTATGCTCATATTTGTTATTGTTGAGTTTGTAATATTGGTTTTATTATAGGTTAAAATTTGAGAAATATTAATATTTTTTGTTAGTAGGTAGTCTTATTGTTTTTTCTTGAAAAATACATATTTTAACTTTTTATATGAGATTATGTTAATCAGGTCAAATGGGTTATGCAGGTCAGTTCAACTCATTTACATAAAATGGATTGAAGTGGATTGAAATGAGTACGCGTGTCGTGTTAACTCATTTCTAATTAATTATTAAATTGGTCAAAACAGGTCATATCGTGTCGTGTAACCCGTCATTTAAATGGATCGTATTAGGGTTTGAAGTTCTGACCTGTTTAGTTTAATAGATCATGTTCGAATTGATCCCTATAGTCGAATGTCCATGACTTGAAATGATACGAACACAACATGTGAATACAAATTGTCCCCCCCAACAAAAATTACATAATAATGTGAAAAAAGATAAATCTAACTACAAGTAACAATACTTGTAACTTCTGTTAAGACATGAATATAAATAATAAAATCTATTTAATCACATATGATTAACTTAGGATAAATTGTAATTTCACATGATATTAAAACAAGCTGGGTCCTTAGTTCGAACTCTGACTTTATATTTAACCTGATTAATTAAATATTTGGATGTTAAAATAGAAATAAAAATAATAAAATCTATACTTTTCTATCAACTTAAACTTTTCATATAAGTGATAATTTCACAAGTTAAGCTCGACCTGAATCTCTTGACTCAACTCGAGCAAGTTGGTTGAGCGGATGTTAGACATCAACCTCAGACATTATAGAATAAATATGATATTTCTTAAAAGAGTGTCAACGTTAGCATTTTGATTTCTAAATTCTTGATTGAGTAACTTGATCTTCTAGTTATATCTCTTACTCTAATTTATTTTCATGTTTTGTTTTTATAAGAACAGAATACTTTTATTCATCAATTCAAATTACATTACAAATTAGATGAATCAACCCAAATAGCTTAGGATATACATACAAACTGGAATTGAATTCCACCAAAGAGATACATCATCAAGATGCCATGCATATTTAGCCAAAGCATGAGCTATGCCATTTGCTGCACGACCTCTATATTGAATAGACCAATTAGAGTAAAAATTTTGATTAGTGGTCAGAAATCTTGCAAATTTTGATTTAATGAAAAAAGTGACCAAAAATATTTCTATAATATGTCAAGGTAAAAGGGTAAAATTGAGGAAACAAAAATAGAACGTCTTAGAAAAACTTAAAGAATATGAAAGTTAAATATTAAAAATTAATTAAATATATTTAATGTCGAAACTTAACTTAATTCTTATTTTAAGAAAATACATAAATAACTATAACACATCATGCATGCATCATGCATACAGATCATTAATCTTTTTTAATACGACCAAAACGTTTGGGGACCTGGGAGCGTTACTTTCAATCAAAAAGTACATAAATATTACAATTATCTAATTTGAAGTGTATATTATAAAAAGGTAGGCTGATAGCATCCTTCGGATCTTTCCCTCAAGGAGACGGCAATTCTCGGCATAAAATACATTTACAATCAAACAAGAATAAGGGCGTTGTGGTCATAACAAGTGGTACTAACAAGCAACACTACTACTCGGTCAATCTGGCCATTTTTCACAGCGTTTGCACCTTATATATACACCAATGACGCTCATTATTTTCAACGTACCCATCTCAGCATTAGAAGTGCTCTTTTGCACCAGGCAATAGATCAAGATAGACTCTTGCTAGTAGCTAGCTATCTATGGTACTTTGCTTTTGATCTCTTCAATGTGCTCATGACATTCATGCATATATATATACATATATATATATATGTTCTTGCTTTAGGTTCATTATAACTTTCTTTCGTATTGTCATAATTTGGTGCATATGTAGGAGAAACCAGAGCTGGTCGTTGAAGGAAAGGTCGACTGGAAGGGAAGAGAAGCGTTGAAGTACAAACATGGAGGAACCAGAACTTCGTTGCTCATACTCTGTACGTAAAAACTCAACTTGGTTTTGTATAAATAGAAAGATATATAGCTTGATGCATGGTTGTGTATATATGATATTGCCAGTTATAAGAAGATCATGCATCATCCATATTAATTGTTTTGTAGGCCATGACTTAAATTTCGTGGTTAACGAATATTAATGTTTATGATGTTGTAGCCACGTTTGCTTTTGAGCACGTAGCAACCTTTGCACTGGCCGTGAACTTGGTGACATATTTTAATAGGGTGATGCACATGGAACTTGCCGAGGCTGCTAATCAGCTAACCAACTACATGGGCACTGCTTACATTCTCTCCAATCTGGCAGCTCTCCTTGCAGATACTTACATTGGCAGATTTAAAACTGTTGTCTTTGCTGGAAGCCTCGAGTTTTTGGTATGCTTAATTACAAAGCTTATATATATCCATCTTCATTGGTGTCAAATATCTAAGCCGTATACTTCTGTCAAAACTCCTCACTTCTCTTAAATACAATGTGAAATTACCACTTGTTTCAAAAGTTTAAATTAATAGGAAGATATATATTTTATTATTTATTTTATATTTTAACACTCCTCTCACGTGTGGGCTAAATTTCTCCTCAATGGGTGGCCCAACATGTGAAATATTTAATTAAATAAGGTAGAGTGTAGAGTCAGGACTCGAACTCAGAATTTATACTCTGATACCATGTGAAATCATCATTTGTCGCAAAAGTTTAAGCTGATAGAGGGTTTTATTATTTATTTTATATCTTAACATGCAATAAGAAAGCTTTTTAAAGGGAGAGGTTAGAGTGGGCAAAAGAATCATGGTTTGTTTTCATAACTCCTCTCAACTCATCTTATCTAATCATTATAACTTTTTTAAATTTTCACACAAAATAAAATAAACAATTCAACTTTTTCAAATCACAAAATAAAAATTAATATTAAAAAAATATATTATAACAATATTTTATTCAACTTTTAACTTTAATCTCAACTCATCTCATATCATCTGCGAAAACAAACGATGATTTAAAGTCTATTTCAAACTGACCAAAACAACAATGAACTGTAATTATAGAACTTACAGCAGTACTGATTATGGCAATGGACTAAGAGTGACTGGCCATTTTTTCTATTCATATTTAATTTGCTCTGTTCTAAAAGAATTTAACTGTGGTTTTTACTTTCTGTTTCGCATGCTTGTTTATCAGGGACTAGCATTGTTAGCAGTACAAGCTCACTATCCCAAACTAAAGCCCCCAGTTTGCAACATCTTTGATCCAGCTTCTCGCTGTGAGAAAATTGATGGTGCCAATGCTGCCCTCCTCTTTATTGGTCTGTATATGCTTGCTGCTGGGTCGGCATCAGTCAAAGCTGCATTGCCATCACATGGAGCTGATCAATTTGATGAAAAAGACCCAAAAGAAGCAAGGCAGATGTCCAGCTTCTTCAATGGCCTTTTACTGGCCGTATGTGTTGGTGGTGCTATTAGCTTAACGTTAATTGTGTGGATCCAGGATAATAGAGGTTGGGACTGGGGCTTTGGGATCTCTTCCATCGCCTTGTTCTTGGCTGTGATTGTCTTTGCTTCGGGACTACCAATTTACAGGATACAAGTGATTCAAGGAAATAGCCCCATCACTGAAATTATACAGGTTAGCATAATTGGTTAAACCCCTTGTATCAATATCTTGGTTTGTTCCTAAAGACAGGAGCACCTTTTGTTGTGCATAATATCTCTGCCTTTCAACTAAGACCAAGCTTAGTGCTTGCTCTTATTATCTGTTAGTTCTTGATCAATGTTTCCTGAGTATCCTGCTCATGGTTCTTCTTTTTCTCAGGTCTATGTTGCAGCTATTCGCAACAGAAATCTTCACCTTCCTGAGGACCCCACAGATCTCTATGAGATTGAAAAGGACAAGGAAGCTGCTTTGGAAGCAGAATTCTTACCTCACAGAGACATTTTCAGGTTCTCTCCCAACCTTGAACTAATTTGCACATAGATTGACACAACATGTGTCTCTTTTTGGCTCTGCATCTCCAGAATTTGCACAATTCTCTTTTATATCCATCGCAAGGGAGAACAGTTAGTTCATGCACCAATAGAAAGCTGCATGCTCTCCTATATATATTTGTTCCTCTTTGCTTTAACATTTCATGCTAAAATCCCATGCAGGTTTTTAGACAAAGCAGCCGTCCAACCAACATCTACAGGGCAGGATGGTAGACCTGAAGCTCCAAACCCATGGAAACTTTGCAGAGTGACTCAAGTGGAAAATGCCAAAGTAATACTAGGCATGATCCCAATTTTTTGTTGCACGATTATCATGACCCTTTGCCTGGCTCAGCTCCAAACGTTCTCGATCCAGCAAGGTCTCACCATGGACACTAGTTTCACCAAGTCTTTCAACATCCCACCAGCCTCACTCCCCATCATCCCCGTCGTATTCATGATCGTCATAATCCCTGCCTACGACAGGATTTTCGTTCCCTTTGCACGCAAAATCACCGGCATCCCCACCGGCATCACCCACCTGCAACGTATAGGAGTTGGCCTAATTCTGTCATCCGTCTCCATGGCCGTGGCTGGAATAATGGAAGTAAAGCGAAAAGACGTAGCAAGAGACAGTAATATGCTCGATGCAATCCCAGTGAAAGAGCCATTGCCCATTAGTACGTTTTGGCTATCGTTTCAATTCTTCATATTTGGGATCGCAGACCTTTTCACGTACGTGGGGCTCCTTGAGTTTTTCTATTCAGAGGCACCAAAAGGCCTGAAATCCATTTCAACTTGCTTCCTATGGAGCTCCATGGCTCTAGGGTATTTTCTCAGCACCATAGTGGTTAATATAGTGAACAGTGCAACAAAGGATATTACCAGAAGTGGAGGTTGGTTGGCAGGGAACAATATCAACAGAAACCATTTGAATCTCTTCTACTGGTTACTTTCTATATTGAGCTTGATCAACTTCTCTATCTACTTAGTGGTAGCTAAGAGGTACAAGTACAGGCCTGATAGTCCTATTATGCATGCGGTCTCAAATGAAAACAAGAAATGACAACAAAAAGAAAACTTAGCCTCAAGTGGTGATGATCATGATCATATATATGTGACAATAAATGCAAATTATGAAGATCTTAAGCTTGATCGATCTATTTGATTTTCTTACTTTCTTTTTGCTTTGCTTGTATCTTTTTTTCTTCTTCTTTTTATTTTCTAGTATAATTATAATGTAGAGGGCGGGTTTGAGATAAATGTTTATTAATGAAAAAGCTTTTTCGTTTCAAGTCATGTGTGTTAATGCCGTGAGGCCAATGCATCTACAAACTGGCCCAGGGAAGAAAACGCATCTAAATTAAGTTGTCCTTTACAATGATTACTATTATTTTATGTAGAAAGAAGACTACCGGCCAGTTTTATGTGTAAGTTTGGTACTATATATATATATATAGATATATACACATACATATACATGTGTATACCTGAGTAATTTATACGTACCGATACCACCACGCTGCATGTCCATATATACTGCTAATTTTTTCCCAGGTTTTCAGTATATACGTATCAAAGAAATTTCAAAAGATCCTGCACCAATTACGGAAAGTTATGGCCATTGTAGAGGGGAATGGATTAAACAGAAGTATATTTATGTATTAATAGAAAATCAACATCTAACTTCAATTCAGTACTATATATAATATTATTTAGCTAAATTAATTCAATCCAAAAAACAATTCTATATTAATACGTATACCTACGCATGCATATATGATAACGATATATGCAGAACTATCTATGAATCAATTCATAAATGATGCAAATTAATATTGAATCTTTCTGAATATATGGAACGACAAATTATATATAGGTGATTGCAAAGATTTCTCTTCAATCATCATGTATAGAATTAATATTATTCGTGTAAGGAGATTTTTCCCCCTAGGAAAGGCGCCCCATTAGGCATGGGCCCAGAACCCGGCCTAAAGGCTTCCTTATTCGAGCAAGGAACATAATGGGGCGCCGTCTAGTCGACAAGACAGATCAGTCTAACACTCTGTGGCCGCCCTCGGAAACAATATCTGCACAAAACGCACAGGAAACACGGAGGGCCCTCAATTCATGGGCATCAGGTCATCTACGGCTCATATAAATTGGATCAGAAGTCAAGGGACCACACCGCATTAATGACGTTGCTGATTAAGTCACACGCCACATTTATGGAGCCGGCGTAGAACCCCGACACATTAAAGAAGGTCTGACAGCATACACAAAAGAAAGTACAGATTTTGTGGAAAAAAAACTATCTGCACCCTCCCTAGACATGATATAAATAGCAAGCCCTAGGTACCAAAAAAGTTCTTTGATCCCTAGACTCTCTTATTTATTTGCTGCCCTCCAAGAATATTTGCTAACTTTGACATCGGAGGTTCATCAGCCCCTAGGTCGCCTTCTCAAAGCTGCAGTCTTTTCTACGTTGTGCAGGGCTCGTTTTTTAATACCTGAGTTGTTGGACTTTGATCCAAAGGAGTGCGAAACACGACATTAACAGTGGCGCCATCTATGAGATCTTAATAAATCTTGTGTGTCCTTCATACACTCGAGACAACCTGTTCCAGGCAACTCAGAGGTTCATTGAAGCAACTCAAGACATGGAAATAGGCTAGATGGAGAACCAAGCATGCAGAAACAAAAAAATCGCTACAGGAGAAGACCATGCATGCACAAATGAAGCACGGAACATAGCGGAGGATACCGGCGCTCTGCCTCCAGCTCATGATCGCGGGGAGGTTACAAGTGAAGTTCGGAACGAACAGGAGCTTCGAAAGGCCGAACCAATTGGACCGCTGGAACTCGTTATCCTCTACCCAGATCGACTAGAGGCTACGGTAACTATCAACAGCGAAATGACGCATGAAGCTCGAGACGCCAGGCGACAACTCCTTGCCAAACATCTGGATGTGTTTGCATGGAATCATGGGGACATGCTCGGGATAACGCCTGAAATCATACATCATAGTTTAAGTGTGGACCCAAAGGCCAAAGGGGTGTGGCAGAAGCGCCTAAGCGTCAGTACAAAAAAGAATGCTGCCATAGCTGAAGAGGTGGACCGACTGCTGAAGGCGGGGTTCATCTGAGAAGCTCACTACCCGGAGGGGTTGTCGAACGTGGTGCTAGTAAATAAGCCAAGCGCGGCAAATGGAGAATGTGTGTCGACTTCACTGACCTCAACAAAACTTGCCTGAAAGACAACTTCCCGCTCCCTCGCATTGACCTCATCATTGACTCAACGGTGGGTCATCGCATGCTTAGCTTCATGGACCCCTACTCGAGGTATAACCAAATCCGTATGAAGCCCGAGGATGAGGAGAAGACTTCATTCATCACAGACCGAGGTCTGTACTGCTATAAAGAGATGCCCTTCGGTCTCAAAAATGCGAGGGCCACCTACTAGAGGTTGGTCAACCGTATGTTCAAAGATCAAATAGGAAGAAATATGGAAGTCTACATGGACGACTTGTTGGTCAAAAGCAAGACCTTAGAACAACATTTGAACGACTTGAGAGAGGCTTTTGCAATACTACGGCACTACCAAATGAAGTTGAACACGGCAAAGTGCACCTTTGATGTCGGATCAGGAAAGTTTCTCGGGTTCATGGTGTCCGAACGAGGCATTGAAGTCAATCTCAAGAAGGTGGATGCCATCCTCTGCATGGCTTCACCGCAAAACATAAACGAAGTACAAAGGTTGACTGGGCGAGTTGCTGCCTTTCGCAGGTTCGTCTCAAGATCAACCGACAAATGTCTACCATTTTTCAAAGTTTTGCGAAAGGCGAAGACATGGGACGATGAGTGCAACTAGGTGTTCGAAGCCCTTAAGATGTACCTCACGAGCCCGCCGCTTCTTAGCCAAACGCGGAGCGAGGAAACATTGACCTTATATTTGGCCATATCCCCCTAGAAAGCTTCCTCAGCACTAGTACGGGAGGAAGAAGGAATCCAAAAGCCAGTCTACTACGTCAGTCGGGCATATCAAAGCTCGATACCCCCGCATAGAGTAGTTAGCTTTCGCATTAGTAGTAAACACACGAAAGCTATGCCCGTACTTTCAGGCTCACCCGGTACGAGTCCTCAAAGAAACTCCTCCAAAGAAGGTATTAAAACAACCGGATGCTTCAAGACACCTCATGAATTGGGTAGTGAAGTTGAGCGAGTTCGACATTGAATACGCACCTCCAAACACCATAAAGGGACAAGTGTTAGCAGATCTTGTCACCGAATTCACCTAATTCCCGACAGTGGACAATGGTGCACGACCTGTAAAGCCTTTGAAAATATTCGTTGATGGCTCATCTTGCCGAGCTGGTGGGGAGTAAAGGTGCACATCGTGGCACTCAAAGGAGAATAGCACAATTACGCCGTTAGATTGACATTCAAAACAACAAATAATGAAGCAGAGTACAAAGTGTTGCTCTTAGGATTGTAGGTAGCCAAAGCTTTAGGAGCCGTCGAAATCGAAGTATAGGCCGATTTCCAAGTGGTGGTGAATCAAGTACGGGAGGAGTTTGTTGTGAAGAGTGAAAAGTTAAGGAGATATCTGGCATCGGTAAGAGTTGAGCACCCTCACTTCAAATATTTCCAAATTCAGCAAATACTAAGAACGAAGAATTAGAAAGCAAACAAACTGGAGTGCGCAACATCCGGACAAGAGGATTCTCCCCTACCAGAAAGCACGATGATTAGAACAATGGAAGTACTCGTTGTCAGAATCGAGGTAGTGGAAATAAGACACGGGACCCCAGATTAGGTAGAGGACATAGCCAGATATTTGGAAACACACGAGATGCCAGAGGATCGACATGAGGCGAGAAAAATTAGGAATAGAGTGACATGTTACACTATGATCGAAGGAGTCCTATAATGACGGGGTCACTCAACTCCTCTCTTAAGATGCATCTCCCCGGAGGAGGCGGAATACATGTTAGCAAAAATATATGAGGGAGTTTGCAGAAACCATTCAGAAGGATAGGCGCTAGCAGAAAAAGTAACGAGAGTGGGTTATTACTAGCCTGAACCCTTCGAGACGCCAAAGGTTATGCACAGAAGTGTCGGAAATGATAGGAATATGCCCAAATCCCCCATTGCCCGCTAGAGAAGTTGATGTCGATCACATCGCCTTAGCCGTTTGCCCAGTAGGGAGTTGATTTAGTTGGCCCACTTCCCCTGAGCAAAGGAAGAGTCAAGTTCGTAGTGGTGGCCGTCGACTATTTCACCAAGTGGGTTGAAGCTAAAGCCTTAGCCACTATCACTGCGAGAAATATCACGCGATTCCTATGGAGATCAGTGCTTTGCAGGTTCGGCATCCCTCACACTATCATCTTAGACAATGGAAGGCAGTCCGATTTCGACCATTATTGAAATTGGTGTCGAGAATTGGGGATCGTGTTCCGATACTCGTCCCCGGGTTACCCATAGTCCAACAGACAAGTCAAAGACACTAACAAAACGCTGATGAGAATACTCAAAAAAAATACTTGACGACAGAAAATGTGTGTGGGCCGAGGAGCTCACCGTCGTACTATGGGCCTACCAGGTCACGGTGAAGATGCCGATCGGGGAAACTCCCTTCACCCTCACTTATGGACACGAGGCAATACCACCAGTACAGATTGGACTCCATACATACAAAGTTCAACACTTCGAACAAGAATCCAATAACAAACAGCTAGAATAACAGCTGGACCTATTGGAAGAAGTCTGACTAGTAGCAAAGATAAAGGCCGCAACCAACAAAAGAATGATCGAGAGATGCTTCAACAAGAGTGTGCGGCCGAGAAAATTCAAGGTAGAAGAATTGGCACTCAAGGAAACGGAAACAACAACACGGGACCGGGACGAAGGAAAACTATGCCCCAGCTAGGAGGGCCTCTACGTGGTCATCGCCACAAATCGACTAGGGTCCTATTGTCTCAAAGATTCCCAAGGAAATGGACTACCACACCCATGGAACGTCAAGCATCTGAGAAAATATTATTGCTAAGCCAATTTTCTTGTCATAGTTTTTATATTTTCCCATGCACTAGTTACCAGCCATACAAAAATATATATATTTTTTGTCTTGTTTCAATGATTAATTTCAGGAACATAACTAACGCGCCAAGTGAACTTTCTCCCTAGGAAATCGGTCTACCCCTCATCAAAGTCGACTTTGCTAAATAAAAAAATTCAAAGACTTACCTCCCTGCGAGGCAAAAAGGGAAGGGTAAGCCTAAAAGGTTGCCTTTAGGGGTGTAACCGGTCTGGTCCGGTCCGATTTTGGATAAAATCTAGGACCGAACCGGTATGTACCGGTTTTATATTTTTCAAAACCGATTACGCACCGGTTACCCTCCTAAACCGATACTTCCGGTTTTACCGGTTTCCGGTCCGGTTTTTCGATTTTTTTAAAATGTAAGTTTTACAATTTGTCATTAAAAATTTGTTTATAAATTTTTTTTTATTTAAAAAAAACTATTTTATGCTTTTATTAATATATTAGACTATATAATAGTATTAATATTAGACTATTGGTATAGTTATAAGTTATATATTAGTATTAGTTATAAAATTTTAGTGATTTAGTATTAACATTTTATGTAATAATTTATAAATTATAATAAGAAATCATTTCATATATGAATATATATTATATATAAAATTTCACATAAAAATTTATAATTATACATTATATATAAAACTTATATATATTAATATTTAATATATATAAAATATTTTGTATAAAACTTATATATAAAAATATTATATTTTATTTTTTTTAATCAACCGGTCCGGTCTGGTTCGGTCCGGGCTAAAAAATTTCGGAACCAGAACCGGACCTGAACCGGCCGGTTTTTATATTTTTAAAACCGGTTCCGGACCGGACAGGTTCAAAACCGGTAAAACTGGTCCAGTTCGGTCCGGTCCGGACCGGTTTTCCGGTTTGAGTTTACACCCCTAGTTGCCTTAACCCCCTCGCGGAGAAGTGTGGGTTGATCATTGGCCACCCGAAGACAAAGTTTACCTTCCTCATAAGCGTCAATAGGCGGGAGCGGATCAAGTAATAGACTACCCGAACAATTTACCTACATGCGGGATACCATAGAGAAAGGTAGGTCTAAAAGGTTAACATATCCCTCCCCAGTGGAGAGCGGGATTAGCTTCACGGGTACCCAAATAACTTACCCGGACATTCACTGCGACAAGGTGTGGGATTAGCGCCAGTCTGATCCAAATTTACCATTTCTTATGATGTCAACAGGCGGGAGCAGGTCCAAAGCAAACTGTCCTAACAGTTTACCTCCCCATAAAGGATGATAGGTGAGTAGGCGACTCAGCCTCCTCATCTGGGAGAGTGGGACCAAACCCAAGGTTGCCCGAATAACTTACCCTGACCCTCATCACAGTGAAGGAGTAGATCAGCCACATCGTTGTCCGAATTACCTCTATGTGGGGCAACAAAGGGAAAGGTAGGTCTTAAAGGTTGCATTGTCCTTCCTGCGGTGGAGTGCGGGTTAGTCATTAGCTACCCGAAGGAAAAAGCTTTTACCTTCCTCGTGAGCATCAACGGACGGGAGCAGGTTCAGTAACAAAACTACCCGAACAATTTATCTCCCTTTGGGATACCATAGGGAAATGTATGCCTAAAAGGTTGACTTATCCCTCCCCTAGTGGAGAGCGGGATCATCTTCGCGGCTACCCGAATAACTTACCTCGACCTTCGCTACGAGGAAGTGTGGTTCAGTGCCAACCTGACCCAAAATTATCCTTTCTTACGGTGTCAATGGGCAGGAGCGTCTTGATGAAGGAGTGGATCGGCAACATCGCTATCCGAATTACCTCCTCGGGAGAGAAAGAGACGGTTTGGCATGAGACATTCTGACCCTTCTCCTACAGAGAGCGGGCCAAGCCTACAGGCAGCCCGAATAACAAAAAGTAAAAAATGAGGACATCATCATCATAAACGACGGCGATACAAGATGAACAATATTAGCAAGAACCATCCAGCATTGGCCGGGAAGCTCAGGTTTGTGACATTGATTCCTGTGACGAGAAGGCAAGCATAAAGCCCCTCAGACTCCCAACAACGATGTGAAGAACAAAAATCTGAAAGGAAAATACGAAAAATTATGGCACCACAGTCGAGGCTGACAAAGAAATGCAATACAAAAGGCCACCAACAGGCAAGGTCATCAACTGCAGCCGGGTGCTGGCGAGGTAGATCAGGAGAGATATAGAAAGGTGAACCCTCACGACCAAGCTCTACTCAGGCCAGCCCATAAAAAAAAAATTACAAAAAAAAAGAGAAAAAAAAAAGGAAGGAAAAGGAAGAAGAAAAAGATACAGCAAGAAGAGTACAGAAATCATATAGCCGAGTACGATCAACGAAAAATAATTTTACTAAAGAAGCAAGTTACATCATAAAGTCGCATAGAGCTACAGGACTACAAGAAACAAGTTACATCATAAAGTTGCTTAGAGCCGCAGGACTACAAAAAGTAAGTTACATCATAAAGCTGCATAGAGCCGCAAGACTACAAATAACAAGTTACGCCGTGAAATTCATATATTCAACAAAACGGATTTCAATGCCGAACCCCAGACCATAAAATGGTCGAGGATAACCTAAAAGAACCGCTTATCGGACGAAGGCCGTTCACCACAGCAACCAAGCCTGATCAAATCACTTTTCCATGCGAAGCAGCGAACAAAGGTCTCCACCATTACGACGTATCAATAACACCAAAGGTTCCCTCAAAACATCAACATGGATGTAATGAGGCAACTAATTGAGTCGTACGGTGAACGTGTCATCTAGGAAGCCCCCGAGATAGCCTGACAGCCATGGAAGATGGCTTATAAGTCGAGGCACAATAAGCAAAAGGGCGAGAACGAGAACGAGAACAAGGGGTCCGGGAGCCCAACAACAGAGGATTTGCTTGGAATTCTGCTCGAAAAATTTGCCCTCATAAAGCGGGTTTGTTCCCTGCAGAACTATCACCAAGGCCGCTTGGAATTAGACCTTCCCAAGAATGTTGCATCGCCGTTGGGACTCTTCATGCCGAGAAAAGTCACCCAAGCTCATAGCCCAAAGGTCAGACTGGGGGTTCTGAAGAATGTAGGTCTTCATCCATTCCAAGCCTTCATCGTAACCAAATCTCCATGCATCGTCGCGGACCCCATGAACATAAGATAGCTCATCTTGCAAGCTTCAGAGGACAGCTTCCCAACCTTCAAGCACCAGCTTATTCATTTCTAGGGTAGCTTCCGCATCTTTTCTTCGCTGCCTCTCCACCTCCAGGGTCTTTTTCCTTACCGCCGCTGACTCGTTAAAATCTTGAACATTGGTCTCGAGCTATTTGATCGACCAACCATCTATGTCCCACTGCCGGTGAAGTTCCTGGATATCGGCCTACAGCCACTCCAGTTCTGACTAACACTGGTCAAGGGATTGCTGCAGTGTGTCCCTCGCCTCACAAGCAAGCGAGGCTTCAATGCGGAGCTAGCCGACCCCCCTGGGACTTAACTAGATTGGCTAGGGCTTCTTCAACAGCCTCCTTCTGCTTCCGCTCGGAGGCCACGCAGTCCAAGGATACCTGAACCAGAGAGCAAAGGTCCCGGTTCTCATTCCTCAGTTCCGCCTGGCTGTCCACAATAGAAGCCACCCAATGCTCCAACCCCTACTGTAAAAGACAAGTTTAAAAAAAGACACACACACACACACAAAAAAAAAAACAAAAAATCTCTGAAGAATTAGCAAGTGAATTTTACCCCTGCAAATAGCCTCGGGATTCTCCCCTCTGCCTTGTAAAGACGATCTGAATGGCCATGTAACGCAGTCATATGAAAGTCCGCTGGAACTCCCACGGCGGCTTCCACGCCCACTCCATTGCAAGGCACACCAGGTGCCATGATTCCCTCGCCTAAAATGTCAGCCTTTTTCCCCTCAACTCTTCCTGAGAAAATGCCTTCGGTCGTAGTGGCAGCATCCATTTCAACTCTCCAGGGCGGCAACATGGCACAAGGAGGATTGGCAATCGACATCGTCTCTTTAGGCACTCTTGGGGGTGTAGGGATTTGAAGCAACAAGATGGACGGCCCCCCCAGGAGGAATGGTAACATTATCAGAGTCGGCGGGAGTGGGAGAGGTACTATGGGGCTCTTCCCCTTCCCCTCAATTGGCAGGCTCAGAGAACGACTGCGAACAGATGGAGCAATCGGGTTCATGGGAATACATGCAGCAAAGTGAAGATTAGCAGGGGAACCAGATACCGGCGAAGGCTACCCATTGACAATAGAGCCTCCGAATAGAGATCGCTTGGATGCACCAGCACCTAAGCCCGAACAACCCCCAATCTCACATTCTCATTGGAGTTTGGTTCGGGGCGGTCAATCGAGGCATCATCTACGATACCCCAGTTGGCATGAACATAAAACAAACGCTTTAACGGTCTGCCCAGCTGGATACTCCCACCCCTCGCCCGACAAGAAGAAAAACTTGCGGGTGTATTCCTTTACCACCCTGTACCTCTCCTCAATCCAAGCCAATTCCTGAACCGACTAGAAACTGTAGATGTGCCGACCCTTCCGTACTAGATTATGAGTAATAAAGAACTCACGGGCCGTGAGGTTAGGGAAATCCAACCCGGCCTTCTCTAGAGCACAGCGCCAAATAACACAGCACGAGATCAAGATCCTCCACACAAGAGGAGCGAGTTGAGCGGGCACCGGATCAAAGAAACTCAGCACTTCGCACACCGGTCGACAAAATGGCAACCTCAGGCCACAGGAGAACATGGCAGGATACATCGCAACCTTAGTGTCTAGCTCTTAATGTAAAAGTTTGTTGGCTAGGATTAGATGACTATGACCTATTTGAATTATTGGATGAATATAATTTGTCTTTATCTTTATCTATGAATATTTAAATTCAAAGATAAATAGATTAATAGATAAAAGTTTATCTTTATCTTTATCTATGAATATTTGAATTCTAAGATAAGTGGTTAAATAGATAAAGGTTCAAAAGACTTTTGATCAAGATTGAATATTCGAAAATATATGAGATATCAAGTGATCTGGATAGAAGATTCAAAAAGAAGATATCAAGTAGAAAGAATTTTGAACTATCAAGAAGTTATCCAGAACAGAAGCTGAACAAAAATTAGTTACTGCAGAGAAGAGTTATCGCGACATGTCAGTAATCCATCAAGAGACGTCTTCGCGATAGATTCTATCCGTCAGCAGAATCCTACTGAAACTGGAACTCGTTCAAAATAGTTTATTTAAGTGATTCTACTGGTTAAGATTTTTAGAGATTCAGATCTTTATATTTTCTAGAGTACTTTCCAGTGCATATTTTAGTGAGAAAATTTCTTAGAGAATTTTCATACTGTCTCTCAGAGAGTGGTACTTGAGTGTGTGAGAATTTTCTAGTGTTTTATCTCTTTTTTTTTTGAGTGCGTACATACTCCATGTTGGAGAATTGATTGGTCGAGTTTGAGCCACTGGAGTTCCAGGAGAAAAACCAATGTTTGAAGATCGTCAGAGGTTCTGGCTTCTACTGCTATAGAAGACAAATGGGTAATTTGTCTGATTAAGTAAGAGTGTCAATTGACAAAGGTTTTGTAATTGAGCTTTACTTGTAATTGATTTTCAAATAATAAAATTACTTTTCTGGGTTTGGCTGTCCCTTAGGGTTTTACCTTTAAAGAGTTCTTTAAAGGGTTTCCCTTCGATACCAATCTTGGTGTTACGCACTTCGTTTATTTTATGTATTTAATTGTTTATCAAATTAATTGCATGCTTGACGACTAACCAATTTGTTGAGTGAATTGGTAAATATTCTCACTGCGTTACAAGGATACTTGGGTAATTTCAATAGCCTTCCTCATCCACTGCTCTGCCGGTAGGGAAAGGCACTACGAGCTCCGCATTTGAGGGGATCTTGTAGGTCGCCTTCAACTCCTCTAATTCGTCGGAGGTAACCGCCACGAATAACGGTGGCTTGAACAACACCAGAGGGCCTCACCCGTTCTCCAGAATGCGAAGATTTCTTTGGGGCTATAAAGGGCAAGAAAGATTGATAAGAAACTTCGGAAAGAAAGTAAGAAAAGGAAATCGTAGAATGACAGGACAAAGGTAGAGTGAGTACGATGGGCTTCTCAACATGAGAGAAAGTCCTTATATAGGCAGAGTCGACGATCACCCTCCCGAGGTGTCATAACTCTATGTATCTCACACATGTTCCACTCAAGTATCAGGATCTCTCGATTAATGCAATTGCTGCAAAGCATATCTACTTATACAATGTGCGAAATTAATGGCTGAGAAATATGGAGCCACGATGTGGAAACCGAAGGGGCACCATTCAATGCAAAAGCAAAACTGACGTCGTATTGCCACGTATGCGAAACGCAAGCGGTGAATGCAGCAAGGTGGGCCGAAGATTTGACGGGATGAGGGGTCAAAATGAATAAAGGAATTCCTCCCAAACCCATTTGAGAAGAATTGGTGGGGTAACTGTAAGGGGATTTCCCCCCTAGGAGAGGCCCAGGCCCATCGGGTCTCGGCCCAGAACCTGGCCTAAAGGCTTCCTTATCCGAGCAAGAAACAAAACGGGGAGCCGTCTAGTCGACAAGACATATTAGTCTGACACTCTGTGACTGCCCTAAAAAACAATATATGCACAAAACGCATGGGAAACATGGAGGACCCTCGATCCATCTGCATCAGGTCATCTACGGCTCATATAAATAGGATCAAAAGTCAGGAAATCACACCGCATTAATGACACTGCTGATTAAGTCACACGCCACATTTATGGAGTCGACGTAGAGTCCCACCACATTAAAGAAGGTCTGACAACATACACAAAGAAAAAAAAGCACGGACTTTGTGGAAAAAAGATTATCTGCACCCTCCCCAGACACGATATAAATAGTAAGTATCAGGTACCAAAAAATCTCTCTGATTCCTAAACTCTCTTACTTACTAACTTTGGCATCGTAGGTTCCTCGGCCCCTAGACTTTCTCAAAACCACAATTTTTTTTACTTTGTGCATGGTCCATTTTCAAATATATGAGTTGTTGAAGTATAGTCTAAAGGTGTGCGAAACACCACATTAACCATACGTATAACATTTGGTCATTGCAACGACCTCTCCCACATGTGGGGACCATGGCCAAGCTGGGTGTGAATTTTTAAACCAAGTAAAGACTAATTGGCATCTACTATATATATTGTTTACAACAAAGACGACATTTCGACAAAAAGAAATTCCAAAAATAAAAACTGAGTGGGATACAGCTGAAGATTGTAATTTGTATATTATTAGATTCTACTATCTTTTAGGGCTAATTAATGGGGCATGTATGAGTAGCTCAATTCTCAAGTTGCCAATTGATAGATACGTACGTTAACAGCTCAAACTTCTCGTAAAATAATAATTAACTAAAAAATACATACAGAAGGCCGGGGTAAAAAGGCAAAAGAAAACAAAAGCTAAAGCGAAGAGGATAGGTTCTAGCCAGTAGACGCCACCTCAAACTTTGCATGCATAATGTCTACGTGGGACGTTCAAACCTCTCCACGTTACGTTCTCTATCCACTCTTCCTGATCTATTGCTGATCCTATAACACTCCCTAGATTGCACGACCGACCTTTCTACCAAAAGCAACAAACAGCAACGAGCTAGCTAAGGGGAGAGTTAGTGAGTCATCGGCTTCATACGATCGCGTACGTCGTTCTCATAATTTATAATGGCCTCGAGCGACAAGTCACCAAGTGCTTTGGCTACTGACGGAGAACCCAGGCCGCCTGGGCAGCCTATGACGGTGGAGCAGCATGTGATAGACAAGGGATCTCAAATACTTCAGTCCCTCAAGCCGGTGAAGAAGATGAGCCAGCACGCCTGCACCTTTGCCTCCTACAGCCACGACATGACCCGCCATATCGAGACCCACCATTACATCACCCGCCTCAACCAGGACTTCCTCCAGTGCGCCGTTTACGATACGGATCACGCTCATGGCTGTCTCATCGGTAAAACTTTTGTCTCCGGTCCCGACCTACGCTTCTTACTTTTGCTTTGACCAAAGAAAGAAAAACGTTGTCTTTTCAACTTGCAACTTAATTGTTCTGGTCTACAGGTATTGAATATATAATATCGGACAGGATATTTGAAGATTTGCCTCCGGATGAGCAAAAGCTGTGGCATTCCCATGCTTATGAGGTTGTACCGCGCACCTGTTCTCCAGTTTAGTCTTGATTATTCGCTTTCTTTTTTGAATTCTTGATTGTGATAATGCATCGACTTTGGACGATCCAGATCAAGTCTGGCCTCTGGGTCAATCCCCGAGTTCCAGGAATAATAGAGAAGCCCGAACTCGAAAATCTGGTCAAAACATACGGCAAATTCTGGTGCACATGGCAGGTTGATAGAGGTAAGAAACTGCATAAAACTTAGCATAATAGCATCGTTTACTTGCATGCACGCCACGTACGTATAGCTAAGCATTTTTTTTTTTTAATCTGTAAATCAAATGGATCGATTCGACTGATTTTAAGGAGGGGTTGTGAATAAGGTGACAAGCTACCACTGGGTGCGCCTGCCTTGATGATGTCTCCACAACCGGTGAACCTGGGCCAGGTCTCACCGGAGCTGCTCCATGCGAGGGATAGGAAGTACAACATATCGACAGAAGCTCTGAGGGCGTCGAGGGTGGAGTTCCCGGAGCCGGAGTGGATCAATCCGCAGGCTGATTACTGGAAACAGCATGGGAAGGGTTTTGCCATTGATATAAAGCTCACCGATATGATACTGAGGGCGCCATTTCCCTGAACGTGACACATGATACAAAACGAGAGAATAGAGAAATGCATGGGCCGCTTCGCATGTGTATGTGCTCGCGTATAGAATGTTCGAACATGAATGTCCATCGTAGTATTTATCAGTGTTAAATATGTGTATGTGGCAAAGGTCAGATCGACCTTCTCGGGCGTTAGTTACGCATATATATAGTGTATTTAGAGTAGTGTTGTAAATTACTAAATGTGGATCGGATGTTTTAGAGCAGTAATAGTACTGGCTTTTAAGGGCAGGTTTGGGGATGAGATGAGAATTTTATGTTTTGTTTTGAAGTTTAAAATATTATGTTTTAATATTATTATTATTTTGAGATTTGAAAAAGTTGAATTGTTTATTATATTTTGTATGGAGATTTTAAAAAAATGTAATGATGAGATGAGATGAGATGAGAATTTTATATTTTATTTTTGTTACCAAACCTGCCCTAAGTGTTAATTGAGTTTAGTCAAGTGTTAGCAGATTTAGCGCGGTACGTAGTACCTCAAAACTTATAAAAAAATTACAAAAAAATTTAAGAAAAAACTTACAAAAAATTTAGTTCATAACATATACATGATGTAGCACTACTCTAATTTTAGAGTGACATAGATTCAGCGTGCAAATTATCCTGACACATTCTTTTTAACTTATACATCTTATAACTATACAAATTATTTATCATAATTTTAGAGATATTTACAGTTTTAGGATCTTATATTCGTTTTAAAAAAAATGGATAAACTGAAATTCATATGATTTTTTTTTTTTTTTAATAATAGATCATATTTTTTTAAGAGAGTCATGTATGGAAGTTATAGACTCTAAGATTGTATCTATATATTATTCTATCAAATATATATAATTAACGGTACGTCATACTTTAATTAGTTTCTCATGCGTGATACCTTGAGAAATACTAGGATGATAATTATTATATTTTTAAGTCAATATCGTATTGTAAAGTATACTATCTACTTTATTTAAATTGTAACGGTTTAAATTTTAAAATTTATTTTTTGAATCACTTAAAATGGCAAAACCCTTGATCTCATGTTGTTTCCATTAATAGATTAATCTACTCCGACGTTGGGAACTCCACCCTCGATGCCCTCATAGCTTTTGTCGATATTAGAGATGTAAGGAGTTCGGTTCGAATCGAAAAAACTGTCCGGATCAAACTAGTCGGTCTCAATCTTCTAAATTATGGATTGCAAAATTTTGCTCGAGATCTATAAATTTAAACCGGACAGGACTAAGCTCCTATATATATATTTTAAAAATATTGTTAATAATTTAATATATTATTTTTATAATTATATAAGTTAATGATATAATTTTTATATAATTTATTATCTTTGATCATATAAAATATTTGTTTAATGAGTTAGGGCAGGTTTGGGACCTCAAACCAAACACAAAATTTTCATCTCTTCTCATCTCATCATTACACCTTTTTAAAATCTCCATACAAAATATAATAAACAATTCAACTTTTTAAAATCTCAATACACATTTTTCAAATTCCAAAACAATAATAATATTAAAACTTAATATTTTAAACTTCAAAATAAAACACAAAATTCTCATCTCACCCCCCAAACCTACCCTAGTTACATGATACACATTAATAATTCACTTAATTTTAATTTAATAATTTAAATAATTTTTTTATTAATTTATTTGAAAAAAAATAAAAATTAATTAGGCCAGACCAAACGGACCGATAGCTACCGGTCCGGTCCCTATGGATGTTCGATCCAATCCGGTCTGGAAAAAATGATGGATCGAAAATTTCGGTCCATCACTTCTTGGACCGGACCGACCGATTTACATGACCCCTAATCGATATGTTGTACTTCTTATCCCTCCCGCATGGAGCCAGCTCGATCGGGTGAAACCTGGCCCAGATTCACTAGTTGTGGAGACATCATCAAGGCAGGCGCACCCATTGGGAGCCTCCTCAAAATCAGTCGAACAAGCCTATCAATTTGATTTATCAATTTCAAAAAAAGAACTATTACAAATACAAAGAGATTATACAAAGTAAATTTACAAACTGATGTAATTTTATGAAATTCATGAGATTTACTTTATAATAAAAGTTAACTTTATAATCTGAAATATCATATCAAACCACATCAATTTATAGAATTACTTTTGTATAATTTTTTTGTTGCTAAAATATTTTCATTTCAAAAAATATATGGTTAGCAGTACGTACGTGGCACGCATGCAAGGAAATGATGCTAAATTTTATGCAGTTTCTTAATTACCTCTATCAACCTGCCATGTGCTGATGTGCACCAGAATTTTTTCCGAAAATAAATGGTACTGAGAAGGCCAGAATACTATATATAATTTAGAGTTATGTTACATATTCACTGGTATATATAATAATTACAACGTTTGAAACAACTGATTACCTTCATCATTAATTAGCAATAACGACGACAGACATAAATTAAGCGTATACATGACCATTTATAAGAAGAGTAATGCTACATACAGTCGTGGAATGCGCAAACGCCGTGCAGTCGCTTTGAAAAAGAGTGGGTTCCACTATTAAAAAATTAATTTCTTTTTAGGTGGGTCCCTTATTTATTCACTTTTTTCAAAGCGACTACACGACGACTGCACGCTCACGACTGCAAGTATCATTTCTCTTATAAGAAGCACATGATTTAAAAGAAGGATTCTTCATCTTACAGCTTTTACCTAATATTTTTTTTCAAAATAGAGTTTAGCTCATGTTGATTTTGTTCATAATTTTATCATGAAGCTGTGTCTAAAGATTATTCAGTACTTCAGTATCAAAGCAAATATATATATATATATATATATATATATATATTATATATATTTGATACTGAAGTATCGAAAAATTTTCTTTTTAAATAGTGTTATTTAAAGTTTTTAGACATATAAAACTAAAGGTTAAGGTTCAAATCATCCCCTGCTTAATAAAATAGAAAAATTATATTCATCGTTTTCTTAATCGCCATTCTTTTACTATTAATTTACGTGGCATTAAATAATTAGATGATAAATAATGCATGAAAATTAATTTTTTAATTATTTATTTAAAAAAAATGATGAGTATTATGCGAAGATCCAAGCCCAAAATTTGTTGGGGTCAAAAACTTCAAGTCTAGAGTACAAAACCCAACATATCTATATTCCTTGCCTTCAACCGAATCTTGATATGTGTTCGTGATGATTTAAGCTAGCCCAAGTAGAATCAGAGCTGGCCCAATGGGTTGTGTATGCCCGGCCTGTATCCGGGACGAATCTGGCTTAGGATTTTTCCAAAGACAAATCTTGGGATTTTGGCATAGATCTATGAAAAGGCATCAAATATCAGGCATTTGCCCTTATTTGGGAGTTGCAATATATGCAACCTTAGCATTATATGCTATAGATGCTATAGTGAGGGATCCTATGGAAATTGAACCTTTGGCAATTTTGAGAGGTCTACAGATTTGTCATTTTTCGGAGATTCTTGAGCTTCAAGCGGAGAGTGACTCACTTTTGGTGATACAATAGTTTAATAGAGAACAAAAGTCTTCATCTATCTGGAAAAATTTGATCCATGAGATTAGAGGCATGCTATACAGATTTCCTAAGGTTAGAGTCCAGCATAGAAGTCGAATGGCCAATGTTGTTGCCCATAATTTGGCAAAACAATCGTGGCATATTGATGATCTAGTACTTTGGTGGGATTCTTTCCTTGAAAGTGTTTCTCAAGTTATTTGGACTAATGCTATGTTGTAATTTTTTTACAGATGAATAAAACAGTTTGCTTTGTTATAAAAAAAAAATGATGCTACAAATAAAATATTTATTTATAGTCAATTATTTACAACAAAAATGATTATTTTCTATAAAAAGAATATATATATTCTCGTCACAGATAATCATTCTTATTACAAATAATTCGCTAGAGCATTGTTCAATTATTTAAGCATTTTACTCATTGAGTTATTTGCAAAAGTTTGCATGTGTCATCAAAACTATGGCCGGCACTACGATTTGTTTTCATTTTGAGTTTCGCATATCAAATAATATAAAAGAAATTGTGTGTCTTAACATGATCTCGAATATAATTAAAAAAACAAAAAGGCATCAATTATAGATAAGATCACCTCTATTTTCTTCAGTCCTTTTATTTTGATCTTGTCCTCATCTCTTAGAAGTCGTAGCTTGTGGCCAAGATGTCAGCTAAAATCTTATCCATGTTGATGATATTTATGACTTTATCAACCATCACGATTAGTAAAATGACATAATTTGTGTTTACTGGTCAAGATATGCAGGCAGCCGCTCTTGGATCTAAGGATAATTAGGGATCATATACATGCATGTCCAACTCAAAAATTCCATCCAAAACTCCTATTTTTGTTAGTATTTATTTAGAGAAATGATTTGTACAAGTCTCAAATAAACAAGTTCATATAAGTTCTTATAAAAAAAATGGAGCCCACTTAAAAAAATATATAAAAAAATATTATTTATTAGTAAGATCTATTTTTTTATAAATGACCTGTATGAGATTGATTTATTATGAATTTTGTTATACATCAGTCATTATTCACTCTCACATTTCATATATCTGATTTGTTTTTTATAAAATATGAGATAATGAATAACAACTGATAAGAAAAATTATTCATTTATTATATATGCACATGCCCTCATCTTGAAAGTGGCATATTGGAGTATCTTATTTAACAAGAATGTTGATTTTGGCTCTATTCAAGAATTAGCAAGCTAGCCATAAATGCTAAAAGTCAAAGACAAATTTTTTATTTGGTAGGAGGGATTAATCAAAGCGAAAATTACGTTTTAGGATATATTTCTTTAATGTTTGAAATAGAAATTGTCAAATCTAGATTTGGTGGGAGGCTTGGGGTCCCCCATACGGGTGCTTTCGTCATTGGTTTTTTCTCCAATTTGGGTATTGGGACAAACATTCTCGTTGAATTATCAACCCTAAAATTTAGCTTAATCTTATAGTATCAACCACGTGTTCAAGAGCTCATCCTTGAGTCAGATTCTTTGATAATGGTAAATTGGCTCTCCTATTCTTGATCTCAATCTTTCCAAAGATTTTATGAACTTTGAGACGATATTTTACAAGTAATAACTCGATTTCTTTTTACCATCGTTCATTGATATAGAGGAAGAAACACATGCACTTACAGATAAGGGTGATAATTCGTGTTTGCAGGTCATATTAGTATCGTGTCAAATAATGAGTATTAGATTATATGATTCAATTTGAACACAACTCATTTAGTTAAATGAGTCAATTTCTAAAATCCTAACATGACTGATATAAATAACAGATGATATGACCTATTTAATCCGTCTCAACCCGTTTAATCCATGAAATAAAATTATTTATTTACAAAAATAATTTTATAGTTTGAGATATTAAGTAGTCAAGTACTAATACTCAATCTCAAAAATAATAAAGACATATAAAACTAAACATTAATAAAAATATGAAATTATAATTTTTTCGTGTTATACGTGTTGATTTTACAGGTTGATCTGTTTATTAATTCTGTCTTATCAAATGAACTCGTTTTGATCAAATTTTAATTATATTAAATCTAAATTAATTTATTTTATATCACATTCGAATGTGGTATGACATATAGCCGCTACTTGCATATAGTTTTGCAACCCATGGTTAGGTAATACAAGTTGTTAGGTATTTTTAAAGAGAAACACTACTTTGCTTCCTTAAAGTGACATCTCCATTTGACTGCTGGTCAAATTTTTTTTTATTTTTTTTACTTAGTAATTAAGGAAGTGATTTTAAATGTATTGATATATATTTTTTATTTTTTAAATATATTTAAATATGTAAAAAAAATGTGAAAAGATAAAAGAGAGAAAAAAAAGAATTTACACTATTTTTTTTACTTAATGATTAATGAAATATTTTTTAATAATGTTGTGAATTTTTTATTTTTTTATAAATATTTATGATGATTAAAAAAATACATGAAATAAAAAAAATAAAAAATAAAAAAACTAAATTACCTGTTCGGTAGATTTTCGAGTTACATCTCTCGAAAGATGTAGCAGTGCTCTTGTTTTATTTATCTTCGTTCTAAGATTTAGTTGTAATTAATATGGCTTGAGCCCGATGATGTAGCACGAGCCACGAGACGCCTTCTGATAAGAATAAAGATGTTATATATATATATATATATATATATATATATATATATATATATATATTTTTTTTTCTTAGTTCATTATTTTTATACTTTTATTTTTATTTTTTTTTTTTGAAAAAATCTACTACATTACTAAAAATTACTTCCTTAATTATTAAATAAAAATAAATATTTTTTAAAGGGACCCCTCTTGGTGATAATAGCATTTGTGATATGGCTTACTTATTTTTAATAGGGCTTAATCTGGGGTTTTCTAAGGAATTCCTAAGCTCATTTTTTTGTGAATTTTATTCCTCTACTAAAAGCAAGAGTTGATGAATAAAATGCAGACATCTATAATAATAATAAAAAATAATATTTATAATCATAGAATATACAATTTATAACTATATCTAAAATGACTCGTAAGTAATTCCTTCCACTTAACCAACAAGAAAAAATGAAATCAGTAAACGGAGCTAACAAATCCAACAATTGATTGCATCATGCATAGACAAAAAGGAGTAATGTAAATGGTGAGCGACGTTATAAAATACGGCCCTTTTGAAAGCAGTGAATGACTTGGTTTTCCTCGTTTTGGTTGGATTTTAGATTCTTCAAAAGTTTACTTTTCCACACCTTCTCTCTCATTAATCTTAAAAATGTCCTTTTTTTTTTTTTATCTCTCATTTTAGAAATAAAGATGAAGAGAATGGAGTTTTTTTTTTTTTTTTTTATCTGTAATGCTAGATATAATCATAAATTATATAGGTTATATTTATTTTAAAAAAAAAGTAGAATTTACAATTAAAAAATTAATTTTTTTTTTTATGTAAATCGTATATTTACTTATTTTTGTAAAAGAATACACATCACTTATATATTCTATAATTATAAATATCATTTCTTTTTTATTAGTATTATTTATTTTGATCCCATAATCATTTGGATCATCTCACTAGCAAAACAAGAAAGATTGACCTGTGATAACTGATAAAGGAGTAATTTCTTCTGTGTTTTATTTTTTAAGAAATTTGTTGGAATGGTGGGATTAATTGTTGGCAAGCTTTATTGCCATTTAATTCTAAAAAAAGAAGGAAACTAGTATATTATAGTGGCCACCACTTATTATTGGAAATTCACGGGACTAATTTCAAAATTTTTAAAATAAAAATTATATTATAATAATATTTTATTTAATTTTTAACTTTCATCTCGTCTCAATTCGCTATCTGCCTAATGGTTAATTCAGTTGAGTTTCTTGGTTAACAGTGATGGAGTCCGTAACTAAATATTTTGTATTTTCCTTGCATATAAAGTTTATTTTGATATTTATATTGATACAAAAACAAATTATAAACACAATTAAGTAATATCTAAAATAATAATTATTAAAATTTCATGGACGCAAGAGGGGCCAGGGTGTGAGGGACTGAGGGTGATTATATGATCAAGTTTAAATAATAATTTTCATCCTCAATTGAGAATTTTATTTCCTTTCAAAGTTGTGTTCACAGTAAATAGAGAAAATTAAGGAAAATACTTATATATAAAAAAAAATGGATGGAGGAAACTCTAAGCAGGATATAAGCTTTTATATTTGGAAAAATATGATCTATTGACTTTAGCTTTTACTTTGGGGCCAAGATTTGGAACTTTAAAAAAAGTATAGATTTATTTTTTTAAACTTAGAATTAGAATCTTGAAAAAAACCTATATATTGATTTTATAAGCACAAAATAGTTCTTTTGAAACATTAATGGAGGATAATAGCTTTGCATCTTTTCAGACGACTTTCCACTACTTTCTAAATCCAACTATTTCCAGCTTGTTCTTCAATCTATATCTCATCTAAATTATTTAAGTTATGAAATAAGAAAATTTAATTGGGTATGTTTGATTAGGAAAGAAGAGATAGATTTGAAAAAATTGCTTTTGGAAAATTATGTTTATCATTCTTTTTATCATCTTCTCAACGTCTCATAATCTGGCATCAACTGATTGGTAAACAAGTGAATTCTAATATGAAAATAAATTTTATATTCGAGTTTGTAAAAGTTGTTTTAATATAATTTTTTAAGAATATTTTTATTTAGAGTATGTAAAAGTTATATTAGTTTTTTTATTTACGTAATAATTAGATGAAAATTTGAAATATATATATTTTTAAAAAAAATTAAAGATGTTTGGTTTGATTTTAAAAAAAATTGAAAGAATATATGCTCAAACAAATGTACCATTAGTTTTGTCTTTTTTTATTTATTCTTATATGTATATTTGATAGTCAATGTGTGTGCATGATTTGACTAATATTGGGAGTTTTGAAAATTTCTTATATTTAAAATTGAAGGAATACATTTGAAGAGTGCTTATATATTATGAGTAATTTTACATACAATCGTAAAGTGTGTAATCGTCGCGTAATCGAGATTTACTATTAAAAATTAATTTTTTTCATGTGAGTCTTATATTTTATTCATTTTTTTCAAAACGATTATGCGGCGGTTACGCAATTCACGCTTGTAAGTATCTTTTCTCATATATTATACCATTTGCTCGAAGGTCCAAAACAGATTGGAGAATAAAATCTCTACTAATTTTGAAATGAGTAATTCTACATACAACTGTGAAGTGCGTAACCGTCGCGTAATCGCTTTGAAAAAGAGTGTGGTCCACTATTAAAAATTAATTTTTTTCATGTGGGTTCCATGTTTTATTCATTTTTTTCAAAGCGATTACGCGACGGTTACGCAATTCACGATTGTAAGTATATTTTCACTTTTGAAAGTGTAAGGCCTTCGACAATGAATTTTTTGCAAATACACGTCGAGTAGTTTAAAGAAAAATTCTTCAAATCTAATATCCCATAAAAATTATTTTCATTCAAGAGAATTTACGTCTTAAACATAGAGGGAGCGTACCATCAAAACCTAGGCATTTAGTACCAGAGCCAATACCTACAGGCATCCTTCAAATTAAACATGGAGGAAATCTTGATTCCTAAAATATATTTTTTTGTTCAATTGAGAACTTTAACTAAGTTTTAAAATTAATCCTAATCTTTAATTATTATAATTTTCTTAATTTTTTATATGACATCTAATTAAGTTTCTTTAAATAACTTCAAATAAACAACATTTTCTTTAAAGTAAAGTCAAAGATATCGTTACATTCCCAGCAATTATATGGTTTGACCATTTTACATACAACTACAAAATGGATAACAACGTTTCAAAATACAATAAAAACTTATTATTACTTCTTTTAATTTTCTTCTCTTTCTTTATATTTTTTATAATCACATTATTTTATAAAAGAATAAAAAAATTAAATAACATCAAAATTTTAAAATTCATTAACTAAAAGTTTAAAATAGATAGAATTAACTTTTGATTAATTATTTTAGATAAAATAAATGATAAAAACACAATTTTTTTTACATCCTTTTTATTTTTATTCTTTTAAAAGCTTTTACACTCTTCTATAATTTTATTAAAATATACTTTATAAAATAACTATAAAATATTTATTTGAGATTACAAATATAATAATTTTATAAAAATATCTTATACTTAAAATAAAATAAAATTATAAAAATAGTCATAAAAGGAGTTTGGTACTTTTGATTTGTATTAAAGTACAGTTTGAATAACGAATTGAGATGAGGTGAATTAAAATACAGTTGAATAAAATATTATTTTATAATAATATTATTATTTTGATATTTAAAAAATTAAATTATTTATTATATTATATAAAAATTTAAAAAAATTATAATAATTTGATAAGATAATTAAGATTGATATGTATGAGAATAGAAAAATTTTATTTATTATTTTTATATATTATATATTTTTTAATTTTTTAATTTTATTAAATATATGATATATGAATAATGAATAAAAGAATTTAATAAATTTAAAAAAAATAAAAATTTTAAAATAATTTAAAAAAATGATGTATAGCGTGTGAAAAATGGAAACGATGAGTAACAAATTTACTGAGAATAAACTTCAAGGACTCGCTTAAGACCCTGCCTGTCGGTGCGGCCGTTTACTTGCTGTTGCACGTTAGTCAAACTGTTCTTATCATGCGCCGTCGCAGCCTTATGCTAAAAACCTCAAGGACGCTCTCGCAAGCGCGTGAAGCCACAACCTGTCACCATTTCCTCTCGGTACTTCCAACGTCACACAGCACTTTCGAAAAAAGCTTCGGATTGGAAACCTCTCTAAAATCTCTCTTCCCTGCCGCACCTAATTCTCATCAAAGGCGTTTTCAATTCGATATTGCGGTGAATTCGTTGATGGAACTGTTCAAGCCGGTCGTGAGGTTCACACTGGGGAGACAGTCGTCGCTGGCGCCGGACAGGCACCCGAAGGAGGAGGGGTCCGTCACCGAGAACGAAGACGGTGCGGAGGGGATCGATCCTGGGGTGAGGCTGATGTACCTGGCTAATGGCGGCGACCTGGAAGGGATCCGGGAGCTTCTTGACTCCGGCGTCGACGTCAATTTCAAGGATATCGACGATCGGACAGCTCTCCACGTCTCGGCCTGCCAGGGCTTCACTGACCTCGTTGCGCTCTTGCTCGACCGTGGGGCAGCGGTAGACGTCAAAGATCGCTGGGGGAGCACGGTAACAACACTGTTCCTGTTTCCTACCTTTTTTTTTTTTTTTTTCCTTTTAAATCTAATGCCGCTTTCCGGGGAAAAAAAAAAAACACAGCCTCTTGCAGATGCTATATATTACAAGAACCACGACGTGATAAACCTTTTGGAGAACCGTGGTGCGAAGCGTCTGGTATGTATGTTTGTGTCCTTGCTTCGTCAGGATTACATTTTTAGGAAATAATGGAAGTTTTTTTTTAAAAAAAAATAATTTTCAAGGCGTGTTAGTTATCTCTGTTTATTTTTTATTTTTAAACAAGTTATCTCTGTTTCTGATTGGTGGTTGTGATTCTTTTTTTTCTTCATTACTCGTCAGATGGCCCCAATGCACGTTAAACATGCCGGTGAAGTCCCGGAATACGAAATTGATCATAAGGAACTTGATTTCACCAATAGCGTAGAAATAACTAAGGTAAAGTTGTGTCCGTAATTATGTTTTTGCGTCTATAATATTCGGTTATCTGCTGCTTGGGCCGCATGTGGTGAAAGTGTTGCTATTGTCGTTTATTTGAGTAGTTTCATTAACATAATTTTAGCGTAGGAAAAGCTATTGAAATTACTTGGGGGCTTGAATGGTTTGAGTCAGTTTGCTTAAGGCTTCATTAATTTCAGTATATTATTGTTTGTTCACATTTCTATGCTTTCTCGGTGTTTTCATATCTTTATAAAAATAATAAAATTATACTCATTATTAAAATTCCTATCTTTGGCCAAATAAATATAGTTACATGATTAATTATAAACTCCTCTTGTCATACGTTTTTTTTTTTTTTATAAGAAATCCTCTTGTCATGCGTATCATTATATATGGCCTAGTTTTTGTATTACTATCCCTAACTATATAGGGTTGTTCATTCTAATACTTTGGTGGTGGAGTATATTATCTTACCAACGTGGGTATTGATTGGTGATAGTTAGATGGGTCGTTTTATAGAACTAGTTATTGAGTCTAAGTGCTTCACTATAGCATTATGTGGAGGTGGTGGTTTGAGAATTACACGTGATGGGTATTGTAGTTTTATTGCTCAACGTTGTGAAAATAGGAAAGGAAGATACGTTGAAATATCAGAGTATAGTCAGGGGGGAAGAAGGAATATGCTATGTATTCCAGAAGGTGAGAATGGTTGGGGATGGAGGAAGATGAGGGAGGCTTTGGTAGAGCAAGGGAAAGAAAAAACAAAGGAAGGTGGTCTGCATGGAGGAGCCAAACCGAGTGATGGAAGAGGGAAACTGAAACACTATGAGCGATCGTATAAGGAGGTCCTTGCGACGTCGATACCGAGAGCTGCGAAGGAAAAGGTGGCTGGTGCGAAGGCTTTGGACAGAGGTAAGGGACGTTGGCAACTTGAGGGTACGGTGAACCATGCCCATGGCAGGGCCTCTGTCGAGTGTCAGTCATGGGAAATGCAAAGGAAGTTGTTGGAAATGCAGGGGCAGCTGCGCGCATTGCAGAAGGATATGGCTACTATCGTAGCATTTGTCGGTTCATTAAAGGAAAGGGAGGGAGCAGAAGTTGAAGGATGATGGGCTGAGTTTTACTCGGAAAAAGGCTCAACTGAAGGGCAAATACAACAAAGGATGGAACGTATGGCGCCGGGCTAAATCACAAGATCATTTTGGGGCTGGGCCGTCTCAAGTTAAGGCCCATGGTTTCGGATTACATCCTAAGGCGCAATCAGGCGGGTCGCTATCCAGGACCCAATTAGACGGGTCTGGATCCGGGCCAACAGAACTCGCGAAACCGAGTTCTAGCCCGATACATTCCACCGAGCTTCACGGGCTCGGGTTCGTGACGGACAGCATACAGACGGCGCCGATAGAGGTTGAGGGGCTACAGACAGCGCCGATGGAGGTAGTGGGGGTCGCCGGTGTGGTCTCGCCAGAGTCTTGTGCTCAACAGCCCTTGTTAGGCGTAGAAGCTAGGGTTCCTTCGGCGGCAGGGTCGGGGAGACCAGTAGAGGACCTCGAGTTGGCTGAGGTTGAAGAAGACTCGGATGACTTCATGCATTCTGTGGAAGATGAACTTTTCATCCCCTGTGGTTTGGAGGATTTTTCTATGGGAAGTGAATTTCAGAACCAGAATAATAAGATGGGGAATCTTTCCCCATTAAATTATTATTTTCCAGATCAAGTATCAGATTGGGTTATACATAAAGCTAAAGAAATTCAACATGTTGTGGGAATTGAGTGTGTTGGGTATGAGGAGCAGTTTATAGCCTTGTTAACTGCTATGGAAGCTGGCCATCATCAAGAAAAGAGGGGGAGCACAAAGAAGAGTCGGGAATTAAAAAGATCGATGTGGTCGATGAACTCGGAAGCAAATTCTAGCAGGAATAAGGCAAATGGGAAGGGGCTGAATGTTCTCCAATGAAACCTAAGATTTTATCTTGGAATGTCCGGGGTCTAAACGAGGTAGAGAAGCGTCTTCGGATTCGTCGTCTACTTCGTGAATGGAAAGCGGACATAGTATGTTTACAAGAGACAAAGCTGAAGTTGATTAGTAGGAGGATTATTCGGAGTTTGTGGAGTAATATTTATGTGGATTGGGTATATTTGGCCTCTTCAGGGGCTTCGGGAGGAGTTGTGGAAATGTGGGATAGACGGGTAGTAGAGAAAGTGAAGGAGTACATAGGGAGATATATGGTAGCTTGTTCTTTTAAAAGTGTATCAGATGATTTCTTGTGGGCATTTGCAGCAATGTATGGGCCTAACTTAGATGTCAATAGAAGTATATTATGGGATGAACTTGCAGGGGTACAAAGTTGGTGGGACCTCTCTTGGTGTATTGGGGGGGATTTCAATGTGGTGCGCTTCCAGAGTGAAAGCCTGGGAAGTAGAAGATTGAGACCAGCAAGCCTGGAGTTCTCAGAGTTTATCTTTGATTTAAACTTGTTAGATCTTCCATTAGCAGGGGGTCCAGCTACTTGATCAAATAATCAGACGGGGTCCTGCTTGGATCGTTTTCTGATTTCTCCTGAGTTTGAAAGCCATTTTCCGGATGTATGGCAAAAGCGTTTGAGTCGTATAACTTCGGATCATTGGCCTATTCTACTGGATTGTGGAGGTGTTCGTAACAATATAATGTATTTTAAGTTTGAAAATATATGGTTGAAGTCCGAAGGTTTTGTGGAAAGGGTTAGAAGATGGTGGACTTCGTACCAATTTGAAGGTACATCCAGTTTCATTTTTGCAAACAAACTGAAAGTCTTAAAAAGGGATCTAAAGGAGTGGAATAAACAAGCTTTTGGAAATGTAGAGGAGAACAAAAATTCCAAGTTGATGGAAATTCAGTATTTTGAAAGGCTACAAGAAGGGAGGCCACTAAATGAAGAGGAACAAGCACAAAAAGTTTTGTTGGTTGCTGATCTTGAGAGGTTAATCTTACAGGAAGAAATCTCATGGCGCCAAAAATCAAGAGCTCTTTGGTTGAAGGAAGGGGACCGGAGTACGAAGTTTTCCATAGAATTGCAAACTCACATAGAAGAAATAATAACATTGAAGTGCTGAGAATTGAAGGGGTTGAGAATAGAGAAGAAGAGGTTATCCAAGACCATGTGGTTGTTTTCTTTAAAAAGCTTCTCACGGAAGAGGTGGGTTGGAGGCCTACTTTAGATGGTTTGGCTTTTGACACTATTGAACCAGGGGATGTTACCAGATTGGAGAGGGCTTTTGAAGAGGAAGAGGTATTTGAAGTGGTAAGAAAGATGGCAAAAGATAAGGCTCCCGGACCGGATGGTTTCTCTATGGGTTTTTTCTAAGAGTGTTGGGAGGTGATTAAAGCGGATCTTTTGAAGGTATTTCAAGAGTTTTTCTTGTTAGGAAAATTTGAGAAAAGTCTTAAAACTACTTTTCTTGCACTAATCCCTAAAAAGGTAGGGGCCATTGAGATTACAGATTTTCGGCCTATAAGTTTAGTGAATGGTGCTTATAAGATCATTGCAAAAGTGCTTGCAAATCAATTAAGTGGGATATTGGGGAAGATTGTTTCCAAACCATAGAATGCTTTTGTTAAGGGTAGACATATCCTTGATGTGGCTCTTATTGCTAATGAATGCTTCGACAGTAGATTGAAGATGGGCAAAGTAGGGATTATGTGCAAATTAGATATTGAAAAGGCGTACGATCATGTTAATTGGGATTTCCTTCTTTATTTACTGGGTAGGTGTGGGTTTGGTGAGAGATGGAGGTCATGGATCAGATGGTGTATTTCTACGGTACGGTTCTCGGTGTTGATTATGGTAGCCCAAATGGTTTCTTCCCAAGCTTTCGTGGCTTGAGACAAGGGGATCCGTTATTTCCTTTACTTTTTGTCATTGTTATGGAGGCATTGAGTAGGATGATCTCAGCCTTAGTGACTAATGGTTCCATCAGTGGTTTCCAGATTGGATCACCGAGTAGGGGTATTACAACTGTTTCTCACCTGTTGTTTGTAGATGATACGCTTATCATGTGTGAGGCTGATCACGCTCAGTTGAGGGCTGTGAAGGCATTGCTGCTGTGTTTTGAAGTAGTATCTGGCTTGAAAGTGAATTATGATAAATCTGAGTTGGTACCGATTGGAGAAGTTCAAGATATAAGGGATCTGACGGGCATTCTGGGGTGTAAAATTGCGTCTTTACCTATGACTTACCTGGGATTGCCGTTGGGTATAGCACCGAAGTCTTGTATGATATGGGATACAGTGATTGAAAAAGTAGAAAGGATATTAGCAGGGTGGAAGAGAATGTATTTGTCGAAAGGGGGTCGGACTACTTTAATCAAAAGTACACTTTCCAACCTTCCCACCTACTTTTTATCCTTATTCCCTTTACCGGCAAGTGTGGCGGGTAGACTTGAGAAGTTACAGAGAGACTTTCTGTGGGGGGGTTTGGGAGATGAGTTTAAATTCCACTTAGTTAAGTGGGAGATGGTATGTCGGCCTATCTCCAATGGCGGTTTGGGTGTAAGAAATTTGAGAGTTTTTAATCGGGCTTTACTAGGCAAATGGTTGTGGAGATATACCAAGGAACCAGAGGCCTTATGGAAGACTGTGATTGAAAGCAAATATGGTGATCTATGGGAGGGGTGGTGTACCAGAGAAGTTAGAAGAACAACGGGTAAGGGTTATGGAAATACATTAAAAGAGGATGGGAGGTTTTCCAGCTATACACTAGATTGCACTTGGGGACAGGTGTCAAGATCAGATTTTGGAAGGATGCATGGTGTAGTACCAGTGTTCTACTAGATCTGTTTCCGTCTCTTTTCTTGATTGCAAGTAACAAAGATGCGACAGTGGCGGAGGTTATGGAAGTCTCAGTCTCAGGTAGAAACATTCACTGGAACATCAATTTCAACCGGGCGGCACAGGATTGGGAGATGGAAAGTTTTGTAGAATTTTATAGCCTCTTATATGCTGTTCGATTGAACATTCAGCAGGAAGATGAGTTGTGGTGGCATCCTGCAGGGAAAGGGGTATTCTCAGCTCGCTCTTTCTATAAGGTTCTCACACAAGAGCTAGAGATACAGTTTCTTTGGAGAAAGCTTTGGCGTCATAAGGCTCCTCCCAAAGCCTCTTTCTTTGTGTGGACAGCGTCTTTAGGTAAGATCCTCACTATGGATAATCTAAGAAAGAAGAGGATAATTATTGCAGATTGGTGTTGTATGTGTAAAAGCGGGGGTGAGTCGGTAAATCATTTACTTTTACACTGTGAGATAGCTAAGTCTATTTGGGACGAGGTGTTTAAAAGAATGGATATGGCGTGGGTGATGCCGGAAACAGTTTTGGATGTATTGGCTTGCTGGAATTCTATCCGTGAGGTGAGACAGATTAAAGCAGTGTGGAAAATGATCTCTATCTGTATTATGTGGTGTCTATGGCAGGAACGAAATGAGAGGACTTTTGAAGACAAAGAGAGATCTGTGGAGGAGCTAAAATTGTTATTTTTTAGAACTCTTTGCACTTGGGCCATTGCTGTAGACTTAAATGGCATGGATCTTCATGAATTTCTAGTTTCCAACATGCCTACATAAACAGGGCATTTTCTTTGTATCGTGTTACTTTGGTGATTTAATAAAGTCTTATTTTACTTATAAAAAAAAAAACTATATAGGGTTGTTCCATTTCTTACGTAGCCAGGGCCAACCGAACTAGGCCATTCTGTGAATGAACATTCTGCCTATTAAGTCTCGGTGTACCAATTGTGCACTTGGATAGGAAATCCACACCTTTGCAAGGATTATACTTTCTCAATATCCTTCAATTTGGTTGCACTCACCTCTATGTTCTCCAGAAGCGGTACCATACTCATTTGTAATTTTGCATTTGTCTAACTTTCTCTTTGGCCAAGGAAAATATTACTATAATTAATTTGTTTTTTTATAAGTAAAATAAGTATATTCATCCAAACAAGTGTCAATTACAAACAAAAGTTCTAATGCTCCCATCCTAATTAGGTGGGAGCATTAGAAACTAAAAACTCATGAAATTCTATGCCATTGAAGACCACAGCATTAGCCCAAGTACATAGGGTCCTAAAAAATAACATTTTTAGCTCCGCTATTGATCTCTCTTTGTCTTCAAAAATCCTCTCATTGCGCTCCTGCAATAAGCACCACATAATATAGTTTAGAATCATCTTCCAAACCGCTTTAATCTGTCTCATACCTCGAATTGAGGTCCAACAGGCTAAAGCATCCATCACAGTTTCTGGCATAACCCACGCTAGATCTATTTTGTTAAACACCTCATCCCAAATAGTCTTGGCTACTTCGCAATGTAAAAGTAAATGATCCACCGATTCATCCCCTTTTTTACACATACAACACCAGTCTACTATAATTACGTTTCTTTTTCTTAGATTATCCGTAGTAAGAATCTTCTCCAGAGCCGCTGTCCACACAAAGAAAGAAGCTTTGAGAGGAGCCTTATTGCGCCAAAGCTTTCTTCATGGAAATTGTCTGTCAGGAACTTGTGTGAGTACCTTGTAAAAGAAGCTAATAGTGAAGACCCTTTTCCTTGTTGGACTCCACCACAAATCATCTGTATGCTGGGTATTTGGGCGACAAGAGTATAAAAGACTATAAAAATCTACAAAACTCCCCATCTCCCAGTCATGTGCTGCCCGAAAGAAATTGATATTCCATTGGATGTTTCTACCTACAACTTCCATTACCTCCGCCTCTATGGCATCTTTAGCATTTGCAATCACGAAAAGTGTAGGAAACCTGTCTTGTAGAGTACTATCGGTACACCAAACATCCTTCCAGAATCTGATCTTTGAACCTGTACCCAATTGCAATCTTGTATGTTGATGGAAAACCACCCATCCTCTTCTAATGTGTTTCCATAGTCCCTTACCAGCGGCCCCTCGAACATCTCTAGCACACCAACCCCCCTCAAGACCACCGTATTTGTTCTCAATCACAATCTTCCATAAGGCATCCTGATCCGGTTCCTTGATATACCGCCACAACCATTTGCCAAGTAGTGCCCGATTGAACATCCTCAAATTTCTAATACCCAAACCACCATTGGAGATAGGATGGCACACAATTTCCCACTTGACTAAATGGAATTTGAACTCTTCACCTAGACCCCCCATAGAAAGTCTCTTTGTATCTTCTCAAGACGTCACGCTACACTAGCCGGTATAGGGAATAAGGAAAAGAAGTAAGTGGGTAGATTAGAAAGCGTACTTTTAATAAGCGTAATCTGGCCCCCTTTTGACAGATACATTCTCTTTCAACCTGCCAACCTTCTCTTTACTTTTTCAATCACAGTATCCCAAATAGAAATCGCCCTCGAGGCTGAACCCAATGGTAATCCCAAATAGTTCATAAGGAGAGACCCTGTCTTACAACCCAGTGTACCAGTCAACACTCTCAAATTTTGAACTTCTCCAATAGGCACCAACTCAGATTTATCATAATTCACTTTTAAACCAGACACTGCTTCAAAACAAAGCAACAATGCCCTCACAGCCCTCAATTGATCTAACTCGGCATCACACATAATAAGCATATCATCTGCAAACAGTAAATGTGAGATGGTAGTGGTACCCCTACTCGGTGATCCAATCTGAAAACCACACATATAACCATTAGTCACTAAGGCTGAAATCATCCTGCTTAGTGTCTCCATAACAATAACAAAGAGTAATGGAGATAATGGATCCCCTTGTCTCAAGCTACGAGAGCTCGGGAAGAAACCCTTTGGACTGCCTTTGATTAACACAGAGAATCTTGCCGTGGAAATACACCATCTGATCCATGACCTCCATTTTTCTCCAAATCCACACCTACCCAGTAGATATAGAAGAAAATCCCAATTAACATGATCATATGCCTTCTCCATATCTAGCTTGCACATAAGCCCTGGGCTACCCACCTTCACGCGACTGTCCAGACATTCATTAGCAATTAGAGCGGCATCAAGTATTTGTCTACCCTTCACAAAGGCATTTTGGGGCTTAGTAACGATCTGTCCCAATACCCCACTCAGACGGTTAGCGAGTACTTTAGCAATGATCTTGTACGTACCATTCACTAGACTAATAGGCCGAAAATCGAAAATTTCAGAAGCCCCTACCTTTTTAGGGATTAGAGCAAGAAAAGTGGTGTTGAGGCTTTTCTCAAATTTGCCTACTGAGAAAAGCTCCTGAAACACCTTCATGAGATCCCCCTTTATCACCTCCCAACATTCTTGGTAGAAACCCATGGAGAAACCATCAGGGCCGGGGGCCTTATCTTTTGCCATTTTCTTTACTATATCATAGACCTCTTCCTCTTCAAAAGCTCTTTCCATCCTTGCGACTTCCTCCAATTCTATAGTACCAAAAACCAATCCATTCAAAGTAGGCCTCCACCCCACCTGTTCAGTAAGAAGCTCACCAAAGAAATTTACCACGTGGTCTTTTATTGCCTCTTCTTCTCTACACTCGACCCCCTCAATTTTCAGCATCTCAATGGTATTATTTCTTCTATGAGAATTTGCAATTTTATGGAAGAACTTTGTGCTCCGATCCCTTTCCTTTAGCCAAAGGGCTCTTGATTTCTGGCGCCACGATATCTCTTCTTGTAGAATTATTCTCTCAAGATCTGCAGCCAGCATGGTTTTATGTACTTGTTCCTCCTCAGTAAGTGGTCTCCCTTCTTGTAATCTTTCTAACTCCTATATTTCCTCCCACTTGGTATTTTTATTATCTTCTACATTGCTGAAAGTATGTTGGTTCCACACTTTTAGGTCTCTTTTTAACGCTTTCAATTTACTTGCAAAAATGTGGCTAGGTGTACCTTCAAGATGATACGAACTTCACCATTGTTTGACCCTATCCACGAAACCTTCAAACTTCAACCACATATTCTCAAACTTAAAATACATTTTATCATTACGAATACCTCCACAATCAAGCAAAATTGGCCAATGATCTGAAGCTAGGCGTACCAAACGTGTTTGCCAGATATCAGGAAAATGACTTTCCAGCTCAGGTGAAATTAAGAAACGGTCCAAACGGGACCAAGACTGATTATTTGACCAAGTTGCTACACCCCCAACAAGTGGAAGGTCGATCAAATTCAAGTCAAAAATACATTCCGAGAACTCCAAACTAGCTGGTCTCAATCTTCTACTTCCAGAACATTCACTTTGAAAACGAACCACATTGAAATCCCCTCCAATGCACCAAGGGAGCTCCCACCAACTATACACCCCTACAAGCTCATCCCACAACATGCTTCTGTCTGAATCTTGATTAGGCCCATACACGCCTGCAAATGCCCACGAAAAACCATCTGATACACATTTAAATGCGCAAGCTATCAAATATCTCCCTATATATTCCTCCACTTTCTCTACCACTCTCTTGTCCCACATTACCACAATACCTCCTGATGCCCCTGAAGATGCCAAATAAACCCAGTCTACATATATGTTGCTCCATAAACTCCTCACAATCTTCCTGCTGATCATTTTCAGTTTTGTCTCTTGTAGGCACATAATGTCGGCTTTCCACTCACGAATTAAATGTCTAATCCGAAGACGTTTCTCTACCACATTGAGGCCCCGAACATTCCAAGAAACAATCTTGGGCTTCATTGGGAAACAGTCAGCCCCTTCCCTTTTGCTCTATTCCTACTAGAACCACCTTCCGAATTCATCGACCACATCAATCTTTTCAATTCCCGGCTTTTCTTCGATTCCCCCTTCTTATTATGGCGGTGTCCAGCTTCCATAGCAGTTAACAAAGCTATGAACTGCTCCTCATACCCATCACAAGCTATCCCTATCACATTTTGAATTTCCTTTGCTTTGTGTATTACCCAATCTGAGACTTGGTCTGGAAAATAAAAGTTCAATGGGATTGGATTCCCTACTTTATTATCCTGAAAACCACCTCCTACCGAAAGCTCATCAAAACCGCAAGCCTCGGGGATGAAAAGTTCATCCTCCACGGAGTGCATCAAGTCATCCGAATCATTCTCCTCCTCATCCACCTCAAGCTCCTCCAAATGTCTCACAGGTAGGTCCACCGGAGTCGAGAACACCCCACCTCCCTTCATCGGCGGATTCTGTCCCACGTGTGGTGGAGATAAACGATCCTCGAAACCCACCAGCGCCTTTTGCGTGCAGAACACCGGCATCACCTCATCGGCGACGTCCTCTGCCACCATCGGCACTGTCTGTGTTATCGTCGGCTGACCCAGCGCCATCGGTTGGCTATCCGGCACGAACCTGAGGACGCTCAGCTCGGGTGGAAGATGGCTAGGGCTCGATCCTGACGAAACGGGTTGTTCTGACCCAAATCCTGTTGGTTTCCTGGGTTGGGCCGGTCCAGGCCCATCGATCTGCTGTCCAGAAGGCCTAGAAGGCCCTGCCTCATCAGCCCGAGAGAAAACGGGCGGGCTAAGAATGATTTTGGGCCTCGACGGCGCACTCTTCTTTCTCCACACAGCCCAGCCCTTTCCTTTTTTTGTTTTCTGCTGGGCCTTGTTTTGAGTGTAACCCGGCCCGTAATCCATAACTTTCTCTTTCCCCTTTAAAACCCCCGTGTCCTCCATAGCCTTAAATGACCCGGCAAATTTCACTATAACATCCACATCCCTCTGCAGTGAACGCAGCTGTCCCTGCATTTCCGCCAATCTTCTTCTGACTTCCCACGTCTCCTGACACAAAGCATGGCTCGACGCACAAGTTGGATGCAACATTCCTTCCTGCTGCCATGGCCGTTGTCCTCTTCCTGCAACTCTCGCACCTTCTGTACGCAGGTTCACACCGCCATCGCGCAGGTTCACACCGCCATCGCGCGAGTTCTCACCACCCTGGTGTTGGAAGATATTCACGGACAAAGCCTCCTTATATGACCTTTCTTTGTGTCTCAGTGCCCCATTACCGAGACTCCGCCACCCTCCTCCATGCACACCATCCCTTCTTGAGCCATCCATTCTTATCTCTCTCAGCATCTCCCTCATCTTCCTCCATCCCTCTCCGTTTTCACCCTCAGGAATACAAATAACATTTCTCCTCCCTCCCTGATTATACTCTGATATTTCAATAAATCTCCCTTTCCTATTAACACATCGTTGTGCTATAATACTGGAGAATCCATTCCGTGTTGCCGAATAAACCTCCTTCTTCCCCTTGCTTAAGCACTCCTCCAGTACCTTCAAAAGCCACTGAATTGAAGAGTACCCTAGCTCCACCGAATGCTCTGTTTTCCATCTTCTCTCTGTTACTCGCACACCACCCTCTCTAAGTTTTGACAAGATGAAACATTTGGATTCAATCACCACTTCAACATATTGACCCATCATAATCTTGAAAACTTACAGTAATCACTTCAGTATTCTTGCGCCATTAACGAATCACCAACGATGAAAAACGTAGTATTTCGCATGTGTACGGAGAGAAAAGTGGGCCAAAAAATTCAGGTACAATTTGAATTTACTATAATTAATCATGTAACTATATTTATTTATAGGTATATTACTATAACTCTCTCTCCAGAAGTGGTACTGTCCTCACATTCCAGTGATCATAACATTGTGACTGTAACTTTGAGCAGATAAACACGTGAAATTCTTTCATGGTAACTTGAATGCAAACAATAACATTAATTAATTGTAGGCAGCACTAAAGCTGTCCTTTCATAAAATATTACATAGAAATCATAACATTAACATTGAACTCTAAATCATGCAATAAATTAACAATATCATGTTTTGCAAGTTCTGTTAAGAAACGATTCACATATACTTCATTAGGAAAATATTTGCAAATTCTCATGGGCTTGAGAAACACATTTATGTATCAAAAATATCTTGAGTAACGTTAATAGAAACTAATGTAGAATTCACTTACCTAAGTACATAATCATTTTTATCCATCAAATTTACTTCTCAGCCATTATATAAAATCACTAGATTAATCAAAATACTTACTTTAATCGCTTTACCAAGCTTGTGAATGTCTACTTGGCCCGTAATGTAACTACCTAGGGAAAGTGCTAGCCATATCTGCATTATTATTCCAAAATAGTCGGGACTTTGTTCTCAGACAACCCGTGCCAATAAAAAAATTATAACTCCAAAAAGACTAGTCAATTTAAAGCTTCCTAGAATTTTTTTTTATTAGTAAATTAAGAACTTTATTAATGAGAAAGTAGGCATTCCCTCGGTATTAGTTGGGACTTGTTTTTGGACATCCGGTGCCAATAAAAAAAAAAGAAAGTAGGCATAGCCCAAGTACAATTTAAAGCTTCCTAGAATTACTTCCTCTTAGTGTGTTTCATGATTTCCTTATATCCATTTCTTCCTCCTAGTTAGGTGTTTTCTCTTGTATACATCTAGTGTACTTGGGCTACACCTATTAATATTAATAAAATATTTACTTATAAATAAAGGCATCCTAGAATTACTTATAAAGCCCAATTTCACCTAATAAGTAGTTCATTTGGGACTCCAACCCGTGACGACCTTTATAGTACATCCATGACTATCTTTATAACCTATCCACATTCTCAATATAGGATTGGGGTGTTACAAACTCTCACTCTTAAATTCCTGCGTCATTGTGAGACCATGTCATGTAGTGCTTTGATATCACATGGTTGACCTTATTAGGTGACTCTTATTTTTATTTATTTATTAGGTGACACTTATACCATATTAATGACTCAAGAAAGTTTAATTATGAGGATCAATAAATTTTCTTACTTACCAAAAGAAGAAAAAAAAAAGACTCAAGAAAAGTGCTAGCCATATCTGTGGTATGGTATAATCCCAAAAAATGCTTAGTCGTTTTGAAGCTTCCTTGGAATCACTTATAAAGCCCAGTATCACCTAGTAATTAGCCAATGTGGTAATTAACAAACGTGACTACCTTTATAACCCCAATTACTGTCTTTATGATCTACCCACTCTATATGAGTTATTTACATTTTCAATGTGGGACAGGGGTGTTATCCTTAACCTTAAAAGCTTGCCCTTAGAAAACTCCCCTTTAATTTTTCTTTATTTTCTCTTCTCTTCCTATTTCTTCTTCTTCTTCTTCTTCTTCTTCTTCTTCTTCTCCCCCCCTTCCCTCTCTCTCTCTCTCTCTGTCAACTTCCTTACTCTCATTTTTTACTTCTTCAGCGGGCTAAGGAATCCGTTACCTACACTCACCTTTTCCCTTCAATGAAGGAAAAGGTGGTGTCATGAGTTGTGGAGAAAGAGAGACGTGTCCTCTCTTCCTACATGCTTTCATCTTTTTCCTTTCTTTCTTTTATTTTGTTTTCCTTTTATAACTTGCTTGAGGCATACTTTCTCATCGAAAGTGGGGTGTCGAACAATATTAGTCGGTCACCTTTTTTCTCTTTTTGTTATTTTTCCCAATTATGTAAAATGACCAAGTTGAACTTATATTTCTATAGAATTACAAAGTTACCCCTTTAAATATTCGGGGTGTTACTATAGTGGATCTTTTTAACTTATGGAGAGGATTTGGTGATACCTCACAAATTTAAGCAAAAACAAATATAGAAATTTTGAGGGCCGTGAACAGATGATGAAGGATATCACGACTTGCTTTCTGAACACTCTCCTCCTTTGGCAGCTTCCATGGATTTTAATGGGTTTAGTTTGCATGATTTTCTTGTATCTTCTTCTTCTTTTTTTTTTTTTTTTTTTTAACTTTTAGCTAGGCAACTTTCTTGTACTTTGCTTGTGCCATTTGCACTTATAATCAAATTCTTACTACTTATCAACAACAGCAACAACTATAATGATGATGATACAAATGCTGTGGTTAGGGTGCAACCTAGTGGTCAATGGGCGGGCTTGGGATGAGCTCTAGACTGAAACATCTTGGGTTTGATTCCACGCTACGTGTCACTTTGGATTACCTGGTACATTGTTCTGGCATGTTGGATCATGAATGGATTTACTTCTTATGGGTGGGTCTGAATGGCATGCCTTAGTGGGGTTCCCCATCCCCCCCTCAAAAAAATAAATGCAATTGTTGTGTTTGATTGATTATTCTATTGGATCTTAGGGTCTTATTTTGTCTGTGATTGCCTTCCTTTTGTGTTGAATTTGACCATATGGTATCTAAAAAAAATCAGGGAACCTTCCGAATAGCATTGTGGCGTGGGATAAAAGTTGCTGTGAAAAGGCTTGGGGAGGAAGTGATTCCTGATGAGGATAAAGTGTGGGTTGCTCATGGATTGGAAATAATTTTCTTTTCATTCTTTCCCATATTTTTATGTCCTTTAAAGCGGTTGGTTTTTCACTCACAGGAGAGCCTTCAGGGATGAGCTTGCATTGCTTCAAAAGATACGGCATCCAAATGTAGTCCAATTTCTGGGTGCTGTGACTCAAACTAGTCCGATGATGATTGTCACAGAATATCTGCCCAAGGTTTGTCTATTCCTTGGTCCGTTGTCAGATATGGAGTTGTCTTTGCACTTTCCAATTACTGGCTGTTTCGTGGATTGTATACCCTTGTAAACCTTAGTTCGCATACACTGAATGTTCTTAATTTTTTTTTTATCAGTAAATAAGAATTTTATTAAAATAGGCGAAGCCAAGTACACGGGACATATTTTGAATGTTCTTATATTTTGAAAATTTTTTGTGACTAGAAATTGTACCACCTGTAGTGATGCGTGTGTGTCTCTATCAGAGAGACAAAGGAATGAGTTGTCTTGTACATCATCCAAATTTGTTCTCTACCTGCCCTTATGAAAAGTGCATTGCTTGGGAAGTGGTTTTAGAAGGTTGGCAGTGGTGGTCTACAACATGGAGAGAATTTCATAAATTGGAGTGTCTAAAGGAATTATTATTATTTTTTTTTATAAGTAATGTGTAAACGAATTATAAAACAGCTTTATTCATAGGTGATTTATCAAAGGGGTTGGCCCGCTTGGTGACTACATAGGGTATTTGTAAATGACTTGAATCTATATGGGGGCATTATGAGAACTTAACACATCAAGCACCGGTTAGGAAGTTTTCATTTGTGACCATTTTCTTTGTTAGTAGCAGGCTAGAGACTCCTCTATTTTGGTGATTATCTGCCTGATTCGCTTTCTTAGATTTCAGTAGCTGTTGTTTATTCTCGTAATTGAATATCTCCTTTATTGAAACTGCACGATCTTAAATAAAGGCCTGCTATAATGGGCTAAAATTAACGAATTTCTCAAACTTTCCCTGGGTTTCATTAGTTTATTTGATCTACCCTAAATATTTTCACTGTGGAAACTGGTAAGCGCATTGCATTTTTGCTTACTGCTGCACAGTGTGCCTGTTTGTCTTGGTTTCCTATCAGTTCTCGAATTTTGATTTGTTTCTAACATATGTATAGAATAAACTCCAAAAGATGTGTTTTACAAATACTGGTAGGGCCCCAACCATTTTTAACATGCAATGAATCTTATATTTAATTTTTTTGTAAATCCAAATTGCACTGATAAATCTATAGAACATACAGACCAGCACAATTAGAATTCTCCTTGAAATGGTGAAACCAATTGACAAATATGAATAGAAGTAAAAAATGATTATATGAATCCTTTATAATTAATTTGCCATTTGTGATGCAGGGAGATCTTTGCGCATTCTTGAGAAGAAAAGGGTCTCTAAAGCCAACAACAGCTGTGAGATTTGCCCTTGATATTGCAAGGTCTCTTACTTTTTTCTTATGCTCATTGAAGTGTGATAATGATGATAATTTTGCTTGTTCTGAATTGTTACTCATGATTACGTTAGCTATTTTAATTTCAGAAATTTTTTTGATAGGTATTAATTCGAGAATTACAATTTATAGTATATAACTATGAGAAATTATGCTCTGAATTTTAGTTTAACTTGATGTTAAATAGGGGCTTGCGGCACTTGCTGGGCTGAGAAAAGCTGAAGACCAATGCCTTTTTTAAAATTGTACCTTAACATCTTGATCTAAATGATGTAGAATAAGATGATAAAGAACTAAAAGAAGAAATTCTTAGAGAACTGAATGAAGTAGAGAAATATGCTGATAGATTGAGCTTTTTTGCTGGATTATTTTTCAACAAAAGAGTGGAAGTATTTATTTTAGATTCTAATAATTTATGCCGCCTTATCAATTTCTTGTGGTCAGTGTTTTAGTGTCCGGACTTGACTATCTAATTTTTTTTGCCTTCATAGAGGCACTTAGAATTGAGCCAAAATTCATTTTGGCATCTGACATATGGTTCTCAGAAATTCAATTTTTGTATCAAGATTGAAACTTTGATAGAATCATTTGATTTTTGAAAAGAAAAAAGTTTATTTTTAACAGAAAATTATACTACACTTAAGTTAAGCCTTTCGTGAGGTTTGAAGGTGGGAATGTCGATTGCATACTTTTAATCAATTATTGTATCCATAAGGTTGATACATGTTGATCAATTATATTTTCTGCTGGTTATTTTCTTCTTGATGTGAAAACAAGGAAAACTAAAGTTTTTTTCTTTCTTTCTCGTTTTGTATATTTTACAGTCACATTGTCTTTGGAAACTTTTCAGGGGAATGAATTATTTGCATGAGAATAAGCCAGCCCCGATAATTCATCGTGATCTTGAGCCTTCGTTAGTTTTCTTTAACTTGAACTCTCTTACCTGAATTTTGTTATGCACACTCCAAGATTAGCATTATTTTTCTAATTGAAAATCCTCCGACAAAATTAGCTGAAACTCTGGCATTTTTTTACATTGCTTACGAGTAAGATTTCAGAAATATATTGCGGGATGATTCTGGGCTCCTAAAAGTTGCCGATTTTGGAGTTAGCAAGTTGCTGACAGTTAAAGAAGATAGGCCTTTTACCTGTCAAGAAACTTCGGGTGAGTGGTCTTTTTGGTCAGAATATTTGCAGTTCTCAATGTAGTTTAGATCTTGCATAGCTATGATTTCCTTTGTAGAAAAATACAATATCTCCACAGCATTCACACCTGATGAGTTTTAGTTTCTCATTCAGCTTTGTTATTTGAAATGGACAGGCCGGTATGTGGCTCCAGAGGTCTTCAGAAATGAAGAATATGATACTAAAGTTGATGTATTCTCATTTGCTTTAATACTGCAAGAGGTAAGCTTGTTTTAAACTTCTAAAACTTGAATATATTGTTAAAAATTTGCTGTTCCACATTAAGACCTACACCTACTTATAAATCCTGTTTCTTGTTTAATATTTGTCAATCATTTGGAATATTATTCTCAATATTCAGAAATACACATGACCTATCAAAAAAAAAAAAAAAAATCAGAAATACACATAAACCAAGGAGTCTTGGATGACTTAGCATATACATGCGAAGTAATCAAATTTGATTAAAAAGTGCAAATGGTGCAACTTAATATACAAAAAGTATACAAGTGAAACACCTAACTTCTTGGAGAAGAAAAGATACCAGAAAATCTTGTAAGGTAAGTGGCAAAGCACATTGAAGTCTATAGAATCATAGATGTTGATCGGAGGTAGAGTGTTGAAGAAGAAAGTTTTGAGCTACTTTGGTATTCGTCTGCGATCCTCAAAATTTCTACCATCTTTCCCTTCAAATACAGCATATGAGATTTGTAGGATCCATCTTTCACACAACTGCAATTTGTGGGCCACCGACTAACCCTCTCCAAGTGAAAAAGGTCAATTCTCTTATGGGCATGATCCAAGCCAAACTAACCCAATTGAAGAAGCCATTCCACAAGGCGTTAGCAATTGCGCAACGAAGTAAAATATGCTCAATTGATTCTTCACTTCTCTCACATGCAATATCAATCAATCAGAACAATACGTCTATTTATTAGATTCATGGTGAGAATCTTTCCTTGAGGCGCGGTCCAAGCAAAAAAACATAGATCTAGAAGGGACCTTAGTTTTCCAAATACTTTTCGGAGGAAATGTGCCCCAACTTGTGATTTGGAGGAAGTCATGACGCTGAGGTGCTAACCTCATGGATCACACACCGTAGGCGCAACGTGAAAGCAAGTGTGTGGAAGCATGTAACTTAAAAACGCAGCGGAGAATCATAAGGCAGTCTATAACTACGTACCAGAAAATTAAAATACAACCCAACAAGAAATCCTTCATAAAGTTATTATAGTCATCCAGCTGATCAAAATAAGAATAAAAAATAGAAGTCCATCAACTACAATAGAAATAAACCCCAAGTCATCACTCCTCAGGTGGGGTCGGTCCATCATGCTCAAACTCGTCCTCTGCATCAAAGTCTACTGAACCGTAGGCGGAAACACCACAATGAGATCTCGCAATCTCAGCAAATAAAACCATAGGTCAACAACCAAGAATTCCAAACATGGGATGCATGCAACATACATGGGCAGCAATAATAAGAGATTATCCAAAATACCGTTTTTGTAACCTTTACCCAAGAATTTCTTCAATTAGAGCCACTACACGCCAAAAAATCTTGTTTACATACACAGGTGACATTTATTAAAATTACGGTGTGCACCAATGTCTCCCCTAGGGACTATCCGCACATTCTGGCTCCCTTTATCACACCACGGGTAACGATCGTGCGTGTGACTTCGTAACGAGTGATGTCCAGCTCTGCGGCCGACGTGTAACGTAACCAGATATCCTCTAGCCCCCGCCAGCAGAGTGGCCACGAAGTCGTGCCAAGAGCATTACTATCTTGGCCGAGCCCGCTATCGCCTAGTGATAGCCTAGGGGACGTCACTCAGTTTTACATGCTCCCGAGTGACTAGAGGAGCTCCATCGAGATAATACCTCATCTCGGCCTGGGATCGTGATACGCACGCACCCAGAATATATACTTTTGATCATTTGACACAAAAACCACCGTTTTACCGGTTTCACAGCACAACCATAGAACAAAGCACAATATTAATATCACGACAAGCAATAACAATTAAAAATGTAGATGCATGACAGACAGTTATTGGATGACATGGCAATAGTACAATACAACAAACATCACAGATTTCACAGTTTCAAAGAATCAAGTTTTCCACAACTACAGGCGATTCCCAATGCTCCATCTGGCCCTCGACTAACAATCCAAAAACAACCACGACATTATATGCCAACACTTCACAGGGCCCTCGGCCACTTAACCAACCACAACTGCATAGAACACAGTTTTCTAGTGTTAGAAATCCAAGGGTCAATCTAGGTTTTTACTTACACCACGGAAGGCAATCTTGGAGGATTGAGTGTGCTGTCTAAGGTATCTCGTGTGTGAGTGCGTGTTGCTGCAAGATGAAAAACAGTTAGTTAAAACTGTCGATGCCTAAAAATTAATACGAAAACAGTGGCACACAGCTTACTATGGTAGTGCCGAGTGTGGCAGAGCACGGTGGTAGCAGTGGCGGCGCACGGTGGAAAATGACAGATCCGGGCAGCACGTGGGACTCTACAGTTGGGAATGTAGTGGGTGGCAGATCTAATGAAAATATAGGGTGCGGTGAAGGGTGGTGGTGGCGGTGCACAAACCACAAAGGAGGGGTTCGCGGTGTCCAGAAATGTGTGTGTGTGTGTGTGATAGGCATGACTGACGGTGCGCACATGGCAGAAAGAAGCCATGCACAGCGTGTGATGAACTCAGCTCTCGATAGGGGGTTGCGGGCGGCGGTCTGATGGTGGCAGAGGGGATGGAACAACGCTGACACATGGTGTCAGCATGGTGGTGGCCTTGGGTGGTGGCATAGCCGCTGCCTACTAGCGGGATGAGAAACGAAAAAAAACAAAGGGGGAGGGAGAGAAGAGTTGTGCGGAGTTGGGGAAAGAAAGAGATCAAGACTAGGGTTAAAACCCTAGTCCCAAAATGCAGGCTGGGTTCACAGTCACACGGGCTGGGCCCGTCTCTCACACATCCACTAACCATAAAATCCAACCTAATGGGCTTCACATGGGCTAGGCTGGCTCACCACACACACACTTGAGCAAAACTTGGGCTCTAGGCTGGGTTTCACAAAATGATTGTTATCATTGGGAATAAGATATTATAGAAAACCTATATATATATATATATATAAAAGGATATTTTAGAAAGAATAGATATTGCATAACCCTATCTAAACAGGGGTCTAAAAAAGCTTGTCATCACCTCGCTTGAATATAGTGGAATACGATAGATTAAAGAATGCTAATAAAGGCATCTACCTCCCAAACAAGTGTGGTTTTGATAATGCTTACATTCCACAAGGGGTAAGTCACTAGATATCTCTAAATGGTCCGCCTTAGAAGCTTCTTTTGCACGAGTAGCACCATACATATTTTTCTTTACAAGTAAAAAGAAAGTAGCACTGTACATATTTGGGAAATTTTCTTTGTGAGCCCTACCTCCACACCACAAATCTTGCCGTAGCTAATATTGGATCTGTTTCCCACATCCAATCAAGCATAGTTAAGAAACTTTTCCTAGCCATTTCGTGTTCTTCCATAATCCCATCTCATGAGACCCTTGTACTTCGATTAAACACATCCCCACCCCCATGAACATCCGTATTTTGAATCAACCAAGCTCTTCATTAGGGGTCTCTCTCATTCTAACAGAACTAAAGCCATTTCCCCAAGAGTGCACAATAAAACAGGAGTGTCTTCTGAACTCTCAACCCACCTTCTAATTGGAGAACATACCTTGGCCCACCGTCTCATTCTTAATTGAAATGTTACTCTGATTCAGATTAGCCATTCCATACTGGGGTCTACATCGGGTATTGGCATAGAGACATCAATAATGGAATGTCATTCACCCTTGGTCCCGGAAGAAACTATGACTCCTTCGGAGTTGAAGGAAAAAGGTGTACTGCCGAGGTCTGAAGGAGATGTAGGATCCGCTATTATCCCAGAGGTGAAGGGACTTATTGTCACCCCAAAATCTTCAATGGGAACCCCGGTACCATTGGAGAGAACCAATGGAGTTATTGGAGAACCAATGGGTTTGGAATTGGTGCCTTGTGTAGAGGATTGGCTAAAGTCGGGAGTGCAGGTTGATGGGGACATTGTGGCTCCCCTGGTCTCTCTTCCTCCAATAGCGGATTGGATTCTGCCTAAAGTTAACGAGAATCAGCAGTTCGTGGGAATTTCACATGGAGGATGTGAAGACAAATTTAACGAACTAATTACTACGATCGAGGCAAGCCGCACACTTGAAACCAAATCAAGCTTCAAGAAAAGCAGGGAGTTACAGCGTCTCTTTTCGACAATCAACTACGATGCTAAGGGTGGTAGTTCAACTAGAGGGAAGTCTAAAGGGAGGGTATTGTGAAGAAAGGTATTAAGGTGTTGGGGTTGGTGTTCGGGTAGAGTTTTAGTTCTACGGGAAACAAGGATTGGGGTCGGGTCTGATGTACTTTGGGTTAGTTTTTTTATGGGCTTGTTGGGTCATTAGGGGCTTGTTGGGTCATTTTGGGTAAGGTGTTTTCTTGTATACATTCAGTGTACCTGGTTTCTCCTTTTGATATATACAATATTTTTACTTATAAAAAAAAAAAAGATTAGCCATTCCATACAAAAGTTTGTGTACCTGTCACCTTCTTTCAACCAAACGCCCTTGACTTCCCTCAACACATGAATCTCTCATTTCTTCTGTGAGAGACTTCAGCTGATACTGAAGGTCTGCTCCTTCTACAACTTTAAATCCCATTACAAGGCCTTAAGTATACAGCCACCATGAAGCTTGGGGTGTCTTAAAAATGGTATGAGGACGACCACTATTTAACCCTATTGACAAAGCCTTCTGCCTTTAACCACATGTTCTCAAACTTGAAGTATTTCTAGCATCATGAATACGTCCACTTTTTAATCAAGAAGAATTGGAAACGAATTTGAGTAAAGTTGTGGCAACCTCATTTGACATAGATCTGGAAAATGAGATTCCCACTCCAGGGAAACAAGAGGGCATTAACAACTAAATTATTCCTTTCTTCACTAGTAACGGCATTCTATTATTTCTTCATAACACTGGCTCTTCTTATTGTTTCTTTAGTCTTTATTCTCCTTGTGCAATGTAGAATATCTATTCAAGGGAACTGCCCCTTAGTTAGGAACTAAAGGGAATAGAATCTATGACTGGAGAATCAATACACCTGCATTTCTCTATATTAGTTCTCTGTCTTAACAATATCTTTGTGCAATAGCTTTTTGTTCATTTCAAAATTTGCTACTGCTTCATGATTCTGCATTTTAAATAGAAATTATTGCCTCTCATGGGTCTTCCTATGATTCTTGAGTAATAGATGATTGTGGAAGATGATATATGCCCTGATCTAGAAGGAATATATGATCTTGAGTTCTGTTTCTTTGGAACATTTGGTGGTGATCTCCATTCTATAATATTTTGTCTGAAACTGGCATTGTTCCCTTTTATTAGCCGGTTCGGTGATATCACATATTCTCTCTATATTTTTTTGATAAGTAAAAGTAAAATTTTATTGATAGTAAAAGGCATAGCCCAAGTACACATGGAGCATAAATCGAAAATGCCTAACAACTAAGCACTAGTGCGAGATACAAGCAAATCATGAAAATTGCCCTCATTACATATTCTCTCTGTATTTTTACCCTCATTTGAAATATGACAAGTTAAAAATTTAATTATTGTAAACTTCTTTTTCTTCTAAGTGATAAGTGTGATATGTGTCTTTATGTGGTTCTATCTTATACTTTTCCTGCAATTCGTTTCGGTTATAACAGGCCTGATTTGTGGTATTTGCAATATCCTATACTTTAGATGATTGAAGGCTACCCACCATTTTCTGCAAAGCAAGATAATGAAGTCCCTAAATTATATGCTACAAAACAGCGTCCACCTTTTAGAGCTTCAACAAAGCACTATGCACATGGACTTAAAGAGTAAGGCCTATCTGTTCCTTCGATGTTTGATGCATTTTGTTTTTCTTATTTGTTAATGATACTTACATAAGTATCTGCTACTTTATAGCATAACTTGCATAACATTTCTTTTTCTTTTTCATTGTTTGATAAACCTATCATCTACATTTTTTGTTATTTGATTTCATCTAGAAAAAAAATGTATTTATTCCAAACTTTCCGAGTTTGATAAACCTACTGTGCACATGGAGTTAAGGAGTGGCATTTTCTATCTATAAAACTTAGTGATTTTCAGTTAAGTGCTGTATGGATCCTGATGTCTTATTTGTTTGATGATAAATGTGGGCATGGAATTATGTGAATAATTTGGCAATAAAAAATAATGTAATCCAAGTCACTTTCGTAAGGTTAGTGAGAAGGTAACAAAGTAGCAGTATGATGGATAACTCTCTGTGATTATTGTGTGCAGACGTACATGAGTAAGGTCCTAGAAATATAGCTGATGATTATTTTTCAGGTTGATTGAGGAGTGCTGGAGTGAGTATCCAGCTAAAAGACCTACATTTCGGCAAATAATAACAAGGCTGGAGTCTATTCATAACAGTCTTGGTAATAGAAGGGGTTGGAAGGTTTATCTCTTCTTTCTTTTCCTTCTTCTTCTTCTTCTTCTTCCTCTCTCTGTGTTGTGTGTCTGCGTGCCCCCTGCTCCTGGGGGGTTGCCAGTGTGGGTGCTGGTTTATAGTAGTTGCCTTCACTCATGCGGATATTCTTGCATGCCCTATAACCTCTGTATTCTACATGTTGATACCATTGATAGTCTGGGTAGATTATTATGTTCAATAATGATGGGTTTTGTGGGTTGAACAAAATGGATCAAGATCCATCAGAGTTCTTAGGGTAACGTACGTGGTGGACTTCGCTGAATCCCGACCTTTGTTTTCAAATTTTAATCGTAGGGATTTTGTCAAATCGACACTTATCGCCTTAAAATCTATGTACATGTTGTTTTAATATTTAGGACATTTAATTTGAATTTTGAATCTATAATGTTGATGCGGAAAAATCCATGCCAATGAATTTGATCTCAATGGTTGGGATTTAATGAAAACCACCTGATAGATCATGCTTACCCTAAGAACTCTAGAGGATCTTAATGCACACAAAATAATTGTCTTTGCATTATGCATATTAAATTAATTTAAGATGCCATTGGAGTAGCCTTTAAAAAAATGAATTGAGGAGATTATTTTGTTGGGTAATTCTATGCATCAGCCTACACACTTCACACACCATGCATTCAATTTTTTTTTTTTTTAAACCTCAATACACTAAGTGTGTTGAGTGTGTGATGAATAGTAGGCTGATGCAAATATTTTTCCTATTTTGTTCCTCAAAACATTTAGGCAACCGTATACACGGCCTAGCTAAGGTTGAACCCCACCCCACCTGTATACAGCCTTAACCAGCTAAGTTAATAATCTTGATAAAAGAAATGATTAGATCACATTGTTAAAACCACATACACTCAGCAGCTGAGGAGAAAAACCTCTGTAATTGTGTAATCTTTTGATAAGATCTGCACATTTAAGTTTTGTGCCATCCAATATTTTTGTTTATATATCTGAACATTCCTTTCCATCTAGATATGGTAGAAATGAGCAATCCATGCTTGTTTCATTATCAACAAAATAGAGTTTTTCTTTACAATTATTCACCTATGGTCTGGTTGATAAAACAATTATTGAAAGCTCTCTTCCGTGTTATCCTTCTTAAATGGCCATAAAATTGCAGTTGCAAAGAACTTGCTCAATATCTTGCAGTCAAGACTGTAGAGCCTCCATTTATGTCGACCACTAGTTTTTGTGATTTTTATTGATTGGCTTAAATCATCTGAGACATCTCTTGGGAGCTGTGTATTCTCTTGAATGGTGTTTCTTCGTTTCATTTCACAGGTCTGCACTATAACTGTAAATTGTAAGTCTATAAAGGTTTCCTTTTTCTCTCTTTAACACGTAACAGGTAACTAGACCATTGAGATGCTTTCAGAACCTGGAGGCCATGTTGAAGAGAGAGAATTCTGAAAGCAGCCACAGCCGTTCTTCTCGTTCTAATGCCAGCAACCGATGAATAACAGACTGGTGCTCCCTTTAGCTTAGCTTTAGCTGTGCAGAAACTCTTTTCCAGTTTGGTGGCAAAACGATTGGTTTTTTATTCCGGAGCATTTCATTTTATAGGTGATGTTCACACCCATTGGATAGATGGGCTGAAAATCACGTGAGTATTCATCTATTGCTTCAACGATAATATATATAGCTGTTCATTTACATTATGTATGTATCCATATTAGGGATTTGTATTTATGAATGTAGATTGGTGAATTAATGAGACCATGAGATTAGCGTCATAAACGTGGATTAACCATGACTCACAATGTATTAGTCGGGACATGTATCTATATAATTACGCTAATTAATCATGTAGAATATATGCTTAGCCTTTCTCCTAAGAGGAAGCTGGCAAATTAGTGACTAAACTATATTATATGCATATTATAATCACATTTGTTCTGTAAAAACGTCCACACAATAAATTCCCTTTTCTGATTCAAAAAAAAAATTCCCTTTTCCTGAACCCCAACACAAGTATCCCCTGCAGCAGGACTTTGCATGTATATGTAGGTAATCATGTAGGTTTTGTGGTCACAAATTGCACAAAGACATGGATTTGTGGTAGTTTCCCAGAGCATAGTATTGGATGGGTTGTGGGTCGAGAACGCACATTATGTCATTTCAAACACTAATCTTATCAGAAGATTTGTTTTGCATTCTTTTGCTTTAAGTACCATTTTGGGCAAAGCCAAAAAAATTCTGATTTTCGCCTTTAATTTGTTCCTTGCATCTCATACCCATTTCAAGATAATATGTCTTGTCTCCGTGTGATAAACCCAAAAACGTATCTCACAGCTCAATAGCTAATTTGGTGGGCATCTTCTTAATCTATGTCCGAACTTCTATTTGACGTATAGTATGTAACTCCTCATTGATTAAGATACAAAGCATTCTTTTTCTTTTTCCTTGAGTAAATTATTAGACCCAAAGCTTCCTGCTACGTATAAACATATATAATTTATAAATTCCAGTCTTTTTTTCAACTCGTTTAAAATTTGCATGCTTGAAAGTGTCTACTGTTTTACTTCCTACAATGGGTCTCAACAACAACTACATATCTATACATCTATACGTTCTACATACGTACGTACATGCATACATACATATATATATATATATATATAAATATGTATATTTGCCATGTCCTATTAATTAAAGAATTCTAATGTATAGGCCAAAACTTGTTATATGAGGATGTAGTTGATGACGAGCCAGAGCCAAAGCCAAAACTGAATTATATATCCCTCCATATGAGAGGATTCTATTTCGGGATGAGAAATGCTTTAACTACAAAGTAAATTCACAAACTAATATGGATTAATGTGGTAAGCTAGATTGTAAAACTATTTTTATTATAAAATAGATCTAACGTCGTATCATATGAAGTCATGCCAATTTGTGGGTTTATTTTTGTGGGATCTTTTTGTGAAAGTAGAAGTTTTATTTCGGGATATATTGTGCTCCAAAAACTTTGGAATATTAATTTACAAGTGATAACTACCAAATGTTAACTAATGCAAGATAATTATTTGCATGCTTATTCATAGAAAGATATATAATGTTTTGTTGGGGCAATTTACCCCTCCTTTTGTGTCTTCTTATTTAGTTTAATGTTTTGTGTCGCAAATTTAAGGTGCAAAAATGCGACATCAGCTAGCTATTATCTGGTCGGCCGTCTATCAGGGCATGCAGCCAGCCAGCCTCATTAACAGTTCAAAGATATATAGAAGGTCTAGTTCAAGATTAAATTAAGCTCAAAATATATAGGTGTGATCATATATTACCCATGTCCGAGACAATATTCTGGCATTACGCAACCGATCATTTCTCGATCTATAAATTAACTGATCATGTACGTGCTGAAACTTTCTTTCTCTCACTGCTTACACGTTATGTAACGCCAAAATTAAACCTTTGAAAGTTCGCAATCCAAACAAAAACGGAGCTAGCTAACTCAGTGCCAATATGCCCATTATATATATATGGAAAATGATACGCGTACAATCATTTTCACAATCTTTTACACAATTCTGTTTTAAATGAGAAACAATATTTTTATAAAATAATTTATAAAAATAATAAAATTTTATAGAAATATCTTTAATTGAAAATATGATTATATAAAGAAATGTAAAAATGATTGTACGTATATAATTACTAATTATACATATACTTCTCTAACTAAATTTCTTTATCATCACGGTGCGGTCGAGGTTGACAAAAAATGATCACTCTTATGCCCGGTTTGGATATATAAAATTATTTTATTTCATCTCATAATTATAATTTTTTCAAACTCTCATATAAAATGTAATAAAAATTCAAATTTTTCAAATTTTAAAATAAAAATTATATTAAAAAATTATATTCTAACAATATTTTATTCAACTTTTAACAAAATATCTCATCTTATTTTATTTGAACTGTGTAATTAAACGAGACGTTAATTATCTCATTTTTTTTTTTTAAGTTTGGTTTCAACACAAGTAGTAGTACGCTTTTGGATTAAGCAAATTCCAAGACAAGTTCTGAAACATAATATTGTTGATCATATGCATGCTGCATGCATGGGACCTACATTACATATTTCTGTGAAATAGCGAAATTGAAGTTCCTGACATTAATATTACTCCACATATAACAAAAAAGGAAAGAAAATGAAAGAATAGTTAATGGGAGAAGTAGTGGGTGTGGGGTAGTACTCGATGTAGACTCTAGACCCTCATGTGCTTGTACGTACGTCATTAGTTGTTCGGCGGGGACGGGGACGGACCATGCACCTGATCCTACGTACGTACCACATGGAGGCCCCATCACCTCGTCAAGTGGGGGATACTTCTTCCTTTCGTTTTCGATCTTTGGGTTTATTTTGTGTTTGTCGAACTGTTTGAGCCACGTCAATCCACGTCCATCAACAGTTCATTTGACGTACGATATATATATATATAATCTGCGTGTGTGTATAAACTTCATCGCGGGGTACTGCCAGGGGCGGCTCGATATATTTTTTAGCCTAAGGCGACATTAATTATATGATGATTTAATTTAAAAATAATAATAATATTTAAATATTAAATATTAAAATTTTCTGAAATACAAAACAAATATTAATATTATTTTAAATAATAATATTTATTAGTACTATAACAATTTGAAACAAAATTTAATTTTTCTATAAATAGAGTATTATTTCTTATCCATATATATATATACTTATTTTAATTAATACTTCATTATGAAAACAAATAAGGCCATCTATATCAAAATAAACATCATATTTTATAAAATATTGTAATATATCATTATATTTTTACTACTTCTATTCCAATTTCACTATTGTCTTAAAATTTTGAATATTTTGAGTAAGATTTTTTTTAGTAAAACTTCTATATTTATTATTTTTTTTACCAAATTTTATCATTTAAGATTGATTTTATTTTAAGTAAAAGAAATTTCATCTTTTACGCGATAGGTTAATTTTTAGATTCATTAAAGACGTTTTTTCTTTTCTTTTGGAGGCCTACTCAAAGTGGGGGGCCTTAGGCGGTGGCCTTAATTGCCTATCCCTTGAGCCGGCCCTGGGTACTGCTCTGATCAAGTTGGAAATATACTGAAAATCGAAACTTTAAATTGGTAAGATCTTGAATCTAGCCAAGATGGAAGCTGCTAGGTGAAATCACAAAGAATAATTACTAGCAAGCTAGCTAGCTGTTTAATTATAAATCAATTTGTCTAGCCCTAATCGATCGTACGTAATATTATATGCTGTATATGCATGCATCAACTACTTTAGAACCGTACATGCAAATTAAATATACCTTTAATGATTAGTTTGAAGGGATCAAAGTGTTAAATGGACTTGTTTTTACTGTCCAATAAGAGGAAAAGACCATTAGTTAGCTATAATCTGCCTTCTGCTGCTTTTCATATATATGTACATATATATCAGCTTATAATTGCTTTACAATGAACATCATACCGATCCACATGGGAAAAAAGAAAAGTCAGGTTAATCATATATGCAAGAGGAATAAGGACGTTGTAGTTGCCCATATAAATTGAGTGGTCCTCATTGAATATACGGGCGAGATTTTCTTGTCCCAAAATATAAAAAAGCTCTCTAGAGTTTTGACCTTTGAAGATAGAAAACTTGCCGCAGCCTTCCAATTTCAGAAGCTTGCCATGATCAGTAGCTGGTGCGCACATTGTGAGCTTTTAGTGAAGAACTTTAGTAATCATCGAACTAAAGATCATATATCAATGCATGGAATTCCTACATATATTCCTCGAGAATGTATTGCTGAATTATAAGGTAGGTTATACGTAGGTAGATGATCAAAAGCAAGAGCACATAATTCAGTTGTCACAATGAATATTCCAATCGGGTAATGGTACCGTGACCATAATCAGATATATATTGCTGATCTATCGGGAAATTGGCATAATTAATCTTGAGAAAAGCTTTCCATCTTGACTTTGACGGGTGCGCTTTTTTTTTTTCTCAATTTATAATACTCTTTTATAAGGTTTTTTAGAGTAAAAATAATATGTTGGCACATTCTTATGACAAAAATTAGTCCAATTAAGTTGTAAATATGTTGAGTAGAATCTAGGTTACACTTGGAACAAAAAGTGTAAAGATTGCAAATTCGCAAGATTTGATAAAAAGGACCTCACCGGAAAAAAATCATTCATAACTGAGGTGATATTAGTGACATTGGAAAGCTAGCTCAATTATCTACTAATTTATGTTTCACAAAGATCTTCAAACTTCATCTTTTATGGGGTCAAAAGAGCTCTACATTATCATGACCGAAAAACTAAACAGAAAGTTTACTCCACACTTGCTTGAGCGAAAATTCCTAGATTCACTCTTTCATTAGGATTTGGACTCTCTAAGTGGTCTACTCAAACTCTAAGTATATACACAATAATATACACGACTTCTAGGTCAAGGAGAGAGGTCAGAGCTGCCGTATTCATTGTATTCTTGAGAGAAAACACAAAAGAGATCAATCGCACATTGAAGACCAATTACCTCTAAATAAACAGGCGTCCATCATATTGTGCTCATGTTTGAGTAGTACTATTGAGTCCATTGATGTGGAACTGTTTATTGGTAAAAAGGATTTTTGAAGTTGTCTGGATACAGAGATCGAGTTGGTACTCGTGGTAAAACTATAGAAAGGCCGGTGATTTGGCTTTCATTTAAGTAAAATCGAAGGTCAAATAAAAAAAAACTATTAAATAATATATATTATTTAACACACACAGCAATCATCCATTCTTTTTTATTAAGGACCCTCAAATTTAGAACTGAACAACCGCAGTAAATTCCATGGATTTCCAAATTAGCCATGCATGCATTTGCATGTACTGAGAAATGCTGTAGCACTAATATATATATATATATATATATATAAAGTAATTATATTTGTAGTCATGAAACGTGGAATAAGTAAATATAGAACTCACATAAAAAAAATTAATTTTTTAATAATAGACCATATTCTTTTTTAAAAATAATGTGCGACCCTTGCATAGATACAACAAGATGGATATAGAAGGACTTGACGTTGAAATCATGTTTAAAATGTAACGCCAAGTTGGGTATAGAAAAGTGACATTTCCTAAAAAAAAATAAAAAAAAATAAAAAAAAAAGGAAGGAGAAGAAGAAGAAGAAGAAAAAGAAAGAAAGAAAGTTTTTTGGCCTCAGTGCCAAATGCAACAAGTGATATGTCGCATGGAAGTCACCTTCACCTTTGTCACAATTAGTGATACAATTAGTACTGTTTTGAATGGAATTTAAACACACGATCTTGCATGCAACGTCCTTCACAATACTTTAATTCAATTTGTATTTCAAAATTTTAAAACTGTCCATTTGCAATGTAAAATATGTACTATATTTTTATAGCAAGTATTAACGTCGTATTTCGTACGTTTTTGGACCAGGTTCCAGTAATTCAGGTCTTCATAATTGGGCTTACGAAAACAAAGTAGAAAGCAGCTAGGAGAGGGCATCCTTGGGGTCGAGAGTCTTCGATGGCAAAGTCAGTAAAATATTTTGAAAGTTTGTAAATAATGTGAGAGTCTAGAGGCTAAAGAGAATTCTCATACCAGGAAATTTCTATTTATACCGGGAATCTAGGGGGGACAGATCGTGCTTGGCCCCGTGGAGTCCATATCCTTTTTACTGTTCTTTTTGTCAGAGTCATTTAATGCAGCATGCCTTTGCAATATTGTTATTAATGTGGCGTATAGCTCGGGTAATTGTGTCATTAATGCGGCGTGGTTCTTCGATTTTCCTTACTCCACTGGTTTCCTCGATTGTCTGTTCATGTCACTTTGTCAGATGATCGAAAGTCCCATTTATTTCCTATTCACTCACATGGATAGGTACTCAAGGGTTGGACGTTGTTTGAGGGATCTCTAGGATGGAGAGTCCTATCCCCCCTGCAGTATGCTCCCACATGGGGATTGCGTCCAAGGGAGTCTACCTGCAGGCCAGGCCGATGGGCCTATTTGTTCTGGGCTGGACCTTCTTTTCTTATTCTCTTAGTTGCTCTTCTCAAGGCAACTAAGAGAGGGGGACCCTTTACAGTTACCCTGCCAATTCACATCGAACTCGTAAGGTGAGAATTCTTTTTAATCTTAAACTTGTCTTGATGTCGAGGCCAGGTTCTCCCTGATGATGTGTGTTTGGCTCCAAAGTTTGAGGTGGTTCATTGTCGCTTGGAATTCCGAGTAATGTTTTCCTTTCTGCCTTTGTTTGCACGTCTTCTGATAACTATGCTTGTTTTCTATGGTGTCATTTCAACTGTGTCAGTATTGAGGGCGTTAGGTGGCTCTTTGCCTTCACGTTGCTTCGTGGTGCATATTTTTTAGAAATCGAAGCATCTCGAACCCCTTCCTTCTGCCACAGGGGTATGAGAAGCCTTCTTCCTTTATAAGCACAATTGAGCCATTGTCTTGTCTTCTTTCTCCATACCGTAATCTTCTCGCCCTTCTTTTCTTCTAACTTCCCAGAGTTGCTCTTTTTTCCACCATGTTTACATGTGGCTTGAGGCTGCCTTTCCCTCGCCCCGCTCGTGATTTGCTGGATGGATTGTCTCAGTCTAGCCTCGTCCCAGTTTCACCCAAATGCTTGGAGGCTTTTGATTAACTGTAGCATCATTTGGCAGCGAGTTTTGTTGAAGTCGGACCCGGAGCAGGTTGACCTCACCGGTCATGAGTTCCTCCTTACCCACAATGTCTTGCGGCTTAAGGGGATATTTGCAATTTTAAGGCAACACATGCCCTCATTAATTTGGAATCGCAATACCGCAAGGTGAAGGACTGGTCTCCGAGGTTCTTTTTGTGTCTGACTACGGATGGGATTCTGAATTGTTCAGGTGAATCACTGCGAGTTTCCAATTTGAACTGATTGGGGGAGGGTTCCTAAAGATAAGATGGTGCATCCAATGGCTAACCCTGTTGAGTCGAGTTGTATCACCATAGTAAGGGAGTAGGTGAAGGAAAATTTCAATAGCGTCTTCTCCGGAGCCATTCTTTCAAATGAGAGCATAAGGGTCTCTTTGCCTCCCCTTGGTCATGTTCTTCTTGATAACATGGTGACTCTTGCCCGGCCTCGGATTAACCCCGCTTGAAAGCGTCCCTCAAATCCTTCTCCCTCAGGCAAAGGGAAAAAACCTCGCTTGGAGGGGGTTGGGGTCGATTAGGGGTGAAAACCGACCCCATTAGTGTGGGTTTGGGGTAAAATCAATGCCGATCGATACTTTATTTTTGGGGGAGGAAACCGGCCGAAACCGATCGATGGGGAGAAGAAACACCGGCGCTCTCGACACCGGTAGTTCTCTGGCAGTTCACGGTCGGTTTATCGGCGAGTTTCTTTTGAGAGGGTACAGAGAGAGAAAGTGTCGTAGAGGAGAAAGAGAAAGGGGATGAGAAATGAGATCACGTCACTGGGAAGAAGACGCCCGAGGAAGAAGACGACCTAATTTCAAAACAACGTTCTACTTAATTTTTTTTTTCATACGTTATGAATAAAAAGACGCCGTTTGGTTTAAAACCAAACGTCGTCGTTTCAGTTGTGTTAAAAACACAACTACAGACTTAAAACAACGCCGTTCCTAAGTGCAGAATATATAAAAAAAAATAACATTTCTTTAATCGGCCAGTTTAGCGGTTTGAACCAGGTTCGAACCGACGCTGAACCGGCCGATATCGGTTTACACTATTTTCTGCCGCACGCCAAGCGGTTCTTCATCGGTTTTGGCCGGTTCTGAGCTCCAGCGGCCGGTCGGAGTCGGTCTAGGTCAGTTTCTTGTACAGCCCTAGGGTTGATAGGAGGCCCTTTTCTGGAGTCTCAATTCCTGAAGAGCGGGCATTGGCTATACTTGAGTCCCGTCATCCCATCGTCTTGGCAGCGCAGGTGCAAACGTCTAGTCGTGCTATTGACGTGGAGGTGTTGGTGGAATCTTCTCCTTTGGAATCCTAGGAACCGTCAGAGAAAGACCCCTTGGTTGTGGTCCCTGTTGTGCTGCCCGCAATAACTGGTGTATGTGGCGTGCCCCCGGAAGCTAGTGACCTTGTCACCCTACTTCGGGAAACTATGGCTGTCAGGGTGCCCCGGCGGGCTGACGCGAGGCAGCGTCCCTCAGGTGTAGATACAACAGTCTCCACCACTTCTTTTGCTCATTCTGCTGCCGACAACCACTCTTTTGAAGACGAGGTTGAGGCTCGCTCGAGGGGCCCTGGCTCTAAGGTCACGGAAACGTCTTCTGCAGTGACTTCTCCGACTGCCTTGGGACAGGATGATCCAGCTCTCGTGGCGGGTGGAGAGGAGCCTAAATCGCTTGGAAGCTTGGAGTCCGTTATTAAAAGGGTGGTTACCACTGCTTCTAGTAACTGTGTCACGAAGGTAGAGCACCAAGCAGAAGGTGGACTCTTTCTAGATGTTGTAGTCAGCGAGGGTTCGGAGGATCTGTGCAAAGATCCGCTTGTCCAGGCTGGAACAGTTGCTGAAGAGGCGGTCCTGACTCACGTAGAAACTGTCGAGGGTCAGGCTCTGATCCTTGTGACTGGGGAGATTGCTGATGGAGCCCGTCGTACCTAGGCTACCACACAAGTGCCCGATGTAGAGGGTTTGGTGGAGATCCTCCCCCCTTTGGCCCAGCTGTAAACGAGGTAGTGTCGCGCGGAAGCCATCAGCCAGGTCGTCAAGTGTATATTGGGCTTGTTCTACGAGGTTTTGCAACTTCTTTTCCCGTCTTTTTTCCTTGTTTGCCATTTTCTAGATTCATATTCTTGACTGTTCCATGTTGGCTTCCCTTGTTGTCAGAGTTCCTCTCATCTGACGGCCTTCATCGTGGACGACCAAGAGGCCGTTCATGTAATGACCTGAATTGCTCTACGATATGGCTGGTGCAAGAGCTGAGGAAGGTGCAACTTGCCCTAGAGGAAGGTAGCAAGAAAATTGAGAAGCTTAGTCACCGTCGGAATGAGCTAAAGGAGGAGGCGAAGGAAGAAGCCCAGTGGATGGGGGGCTTGGAGCAACTTGTCAAAGATCTTCAGAGCAACTTGTCCCAAGTGCCAGACGTCGCCTCCCACCTGGACAACCAGTTGAAGTTGGTCATGGGTGTTCGTGATACCACGTGGACACATGGGTGTGCTAAGGGCCTTAGGTCGTTGTTGGACCACATTCAGGAGAGTTCATAGCCATTTCCACGTGCCTCTGAGAAATATTTGTGGGACCTTGACCTTTCCCAGGTTTCCATTGACAGAGAGCCTTTGAGTTTGGTTGCAAGCTAGGGATGGACGTGATCCCTGACGCTTTTATGGGTCCTGCCTGCTGTTCTCGAACATGGTGACCCCGAGCCTAATGTCCTTGAGGTCGACGCTCCCAATGCTGAGGTCTCTGAGCATGGTGCCTGATGTTCCTACACCCTAGCTCCTTTGCGTTGTTGTCATTATTTCATTTTGCTATTCTTTCTCTTTCTTTTTGTAAATGTATATATACCTATGCGCCGTCGCTATGCGGCTAGTGTGTAACTCTTGATCATTAATGAAATTGCCTTAGACTTTGTTGTGTTAGACTACTTGTTTGTGTATATTCTTCTCCTATGTTTCCATATTCTTCTTCCCTTTGTTTCTTTTATGGTCGACTTGAGGTATTTTGTCATAGGAAATTATGGGTTTTGCATCAGGGGTGATTGCCGTCAGCTAGGGCTTTATGGTCCACCTTGCCAGCGCCTAACCTATTCCTAACAACCTCACTGGCCGACGACTCTCGGCTTATACTGTCCTCGTTCGCCCTTTTTAGTCAGTTGCCCTCTTGGTGCCTTTAGCGATATTGTTTAATGAGGCTGATGCCTCTCCACTATTTCTTTAAGCCAATTTCCTCCTTTTTATCGTCTGTCTCTCGGATATGCTTTACCCTGCCTATTTGTTTGGTTTTTTAACATTTTGCATTGCCGTGGTTTATTTTGATATGTAACTGAAAAAGAGAGAAGTGTCATCAGTGTATGTTGGCCTTTGTTCGCTGTCGTTGGCTTGGAGAGGATGGAAATCCCCTCTAAGAGTTAAGCTGCGTTAAGGAGAGTCTGGTTGCCTTCTCGGGGGGAGAGGCCGGCAAGTGTTTTGCTAACACGCCTCTATGCCCCTCCGAGTAGCACCATAGTTGTGGAGATGAATATAAATAATCCAGGCTGCTCTTTGCTGCAATGGGGGCTGGGGTAAGTATTCAGGTGACCGGACAGCCGTACCCACTCTCCGTCGCAGGAGGGACAAGGTGGCCTCTAGCTCAACCCATCCATTTTATCCCCGTATGAGGTAGGTTGTTTGGGCAGATTGAGACTAAATCTGCTCCCACCCGTTGACATTGCGTAAATCATTCTTGGCAGATTGCTTGTCGCTTTTACTAGGTTGTTAACATTCTCATTCATTTGTACAGTATTCAGGCGATTGAAGGACCTAGTCCGCACTCCATCTAGGAGAGTTCAAGATGCCTCAGGCCAACTTGCCCCTTTAACCCTAAGGAGGTAATTTCTTTGAGAGGGTGTGGGGCCGGTTCATTCTTTATTGCGATAGGAGCCTAGGTAAGTAGTCGATCGGTTGAAAGGACGGGCTTGCTCTCCTCTGCGGGAGGGTTCGAGCGGCCTCTGGCGCAACTCACCCCTACTACCCCGCGGGGAGGTAACTTGTTCGACTAGTTTGGAGCTGAACCTGCACCCATTTGTTGACATTGCGTAGTCTTCCATTCATCGGTGAAACATCAAAGCAATGGGTGCTACCATCAATATTTGTAATTTCATCACGAAAGACCCAATCAGCACCCAACTCACTGCTTGAATTGTCATACAAAGGCTGAGATTCGTGGTTTCTTGAATTACCACAAGTTATCCGCTGTCACATGTTCAATTAATTGGGCACCTAACATTTTCTTCTACTAGCTCTTATTCTTCCCTCCTCTTCGGATACAAAGGGCTGAGCACCGACTGAGTCAGATCTAACTCCGACTTTGATATATCGGATCGGAGTTGGAGCAAAGTTGGATTTTATCTTCTTCTTTTTTCTTTTTTTTTGCATTATATTTAGCCTATTTTTAAATAAGACTTTACATATAATAGATCATTTTTTTATGGGCTTTCACGTTTTAAGTTTACTAAAAACATTACAAAAAGAAAAGAAAATGAAAGAAAAGAAACAGGTTTAGATATGAAAAAACCATAAATATAACTAAAAATATTTCATATGCTATGTAAACTTGAGAAATAAAAAGTTAAAGAAATTAAAAATATACAGTAAGCCATTTAGACTATTATCGGTACACTATCATTCATAACTTAGGCTATTCTTGATATACTATCATTCCTAACTTCTTATTAGAGTCTTATACTACCAAATCAACTAAACAATAAAATGGTTGTTCAACTATCTAGCCAAGGCCTAAGCTAACACTCAAGGCCCCAAATAACAACTAACAAGTAAGAGTAACCATGAGCCTTCATGGTCCAATGGCAATGTCCATCATCCAATAATGCATTGTTGAATAAATTACAAATAGGAAACACAACCAATGGCTCAAATACAAGCCAAATATTGTATTAGAATCTAGACAATAAATTAATACTCTTACCATATATTACCCTAATATATGTAATATGTATGATAGTGATGATACTATCATGTGCAGTGTGTACATTTAATTGATTATTAGTCTATTAATATTCTTGAATTTAACAATATAAATTCTAGACATTTTATATGAATGTATTATCAATATATATATATAATACATATTTTTATTGAAGTCGGAGTTGGAGTTGGAGCAGAGTCAGTCAAATAGCAAATCCGACTCCAATTCCGCCTTTAAATACAGAAAAACTCTGATTTTGATGATGCAGAGTCAAATTTTCAGATTTTTGTACAGCCATACAAAGAGTTAGTGAAAAACACTACCTGAAAATTAAATAAGACCAATAATTAGTTTCTTTCTAGTGGTGTTCGAGACGCTATAAACTTTAGTTTATTTATTTTATAAATCGACGTCTGTCACAAATCAAAACATAGATTATAATGCTTATTAAGAAAAATAATGATCTCCTTTTAATGTAAAATTCTACTTATCCCTTACATCACACACCAATATCTGATTTATCATTTTTGTCATTCTATTTAAGCATACAGATATTTATATATATATTCACGTGTAAATACGTGTGTTTACAAGTGAATATCTACGTGTAAATGATAAGTTGATATGTGGTGTGATAATGATACATTTCTCATTTTTAGAAAAATTTTATTCATCATCTTTAAGGGTGTAAATCGATCCGGTTTGGAAGGGTGATGGGCTGAAATTTTCGGTGCATCATTTTTTCCGGACCGGACCAAACATCCATAGGTACCGAACCGGACTGGTAGCTATCAGTCCGATCTGGCTCGGTCGATCCAACTTAATTATTTTTTATTTTTTTCAAATAAATTAATAAAAAAATTATTTAAATTACTGAATTTAAATTAAGTGAATTATTAATGTGTAGTATGTAACTAACTCATTAAAAAAATACTTTATATGGTCAATGATAATAAATTAGATAAAAATTACATCATTAACTTATATAATTATGATATAAAAATAATATATTAAATTATTAAGAATATTTTAAAAATATATATAGGAGTTCGGTCTGGTCTGGTCCAAAATTTATAGACCTCGGGACTGGACCAAATTTTTTTGATCCATAATTTATGGGACCGAAACTAACCAGTCTGGAGGTCAGTCCGATCCATCTCGGTTGGTTTTTCTGGTCCAGACCGACTGACTTACAGCCGTAATCATCTCTACACACTACGCAATATATATATATATATTTTTATTATAAAATATGTAGTATATGAATTATAATTAAAATAATTCAATTAGTTTAAAACAAAAAATTTAATAGAGCCAAACGTCTCAATCACCGGCCATGAGGAATCCCCTAAGAAGTCACTCTCCACTCTGTCTCTCTCCCTCCTCCCTTTATTTTGGTTGCGTGTTTTCATGTCAATGATGGGTGATATTAGACGGGAGAGGGAGACATAAAATTACAGAGAATGAGTATTTTTTTGCGAAAATAGAAAGGAATAAAATAATAGAATAAATTGGAGGTTTTTGTAATATAGTTATAATAGATGATAAGTCTTTTTACTTTATAAATACGTACCCATCTTTTAGACCACCTTGCTTCAATTTTCTGCATTTCTTCCTGTCTAGATTTGAGGTAAAAGAAGAGAGAAAAACAAATTCAGAAACCACTTCTTCTGTCTTTAATTTCCATCCTCGCCGCCTCCTTTGTTTCCTCACCAGGTTAGTCAGCAAAATACTGTAACATTTTCTCTCAAATCCATTTCCAAGTGCTAGCTAGCTTCACCTCTTCTGGGTTAAATATGAGCCTTTACTCCTCTGCAAACCCAGTTATAGAAGCTTATAACATACTTTTATTTGATGGAAAGACCCAAAGAGAAAAGACATGTAAATTTGAAGCACACAAGATGTTGAAGTTAGGGAGGCTATATTTCTGAGATTCCAAGTTCTTTTCTTTCCATTTCTTTTCCTTCGATAATTGTAGTTAGTACAATAGAAAGAAATCGTTCCTGAATCATAGTTAAGTTTCTTCAAGACGATCTGATGTTGATTTGTTTCTGCTCGATTCAGCTAGATACCATGGCGTACCCAAATCAATTGATGTCAGTCGACTCTCCCCAGAGGAAAATGGGAAGGGGAAAGATAGAAATCAAGCGGATCGAAAACACGACTAATCGTCAAGTCACCTTCTGCAAGAGGCGCAACGGCTTGCTCAAAAAGGCCTATGAATTGTCTGTTCTCTGCGATGCCGAAGTTGCCCTCGTCGTCTTCTCTAGCCGCGGCCGCCTTTACGAGTATGCTAACAACAGGTATTGCTTGCTTTTTCAAGATTTTTAGCTTTATTTCTTTGTTCATGTTCATCTTAACTTACGGACCAACTTCTTTACATTCTTAGGCCATCTTTTTAATGGTCATGATTTTTTTAGTATTTTAAACTATTACTGCTTTCTGGTTGAAAATATTCGTTCTGCAATTGATCTTTGGGTGAATTTAAGCCCTCAGAAAGCAATTCATTCTTCTGTTTTGATGCTTTCCATCTTTGAGCTTTATGGGTTTTCTTCCTTATTTATTTTTTTATTTTTTTCTTTTTATGATCGTGTTTTAGATCTTGATTAGGTAGCTAGATACGTAGATCTGGTGTAATAGATAGACATAGAAGCATTAAGATTGTAAGTAGAACCAAGTCAAATTTAGGAATGTTTGCAGGTATGTGAGATCAGCTCCCTACGTCCTCCATTGTTATTTAACTTTTGTTTCCTTCTCTTTACCTTCCTATTACTCTCTCTCTTTCTTACTCTCTCGTGTCTTCTATGAGTCCAAGAATAGCTACAAGAAAAGCTGTCACGTTCTCATGAGCTCAGTCCCCTCCATCTCCTTGACACTTCCTCAATGGCATGTCAGTTGACAACAAGAAATCGAGGTACAATTCCAAAAAATCATCAAGTTCTTTGATTTTATGGGTTAAGAGCAACTTAGGGTTTCAAACCGAAAGGGGTTCTCTTGCAACTTGTTAAAATCGAGCTCTTTCCAATCAATCACACCCAAATCGGGTCACAGTTACACCAACCCAAGTTAGGGTTTTTCCCTAAGAATCCCAAATCTAATTGCACCATGTGCTAGATTTTCTCACAGTCAAACATACCGGACTAATTAGGGTTCATTAGCAACGACACGGCGTAATCAACTTGTCCAAAGGCTCTAATGGATAACCCTTAGACTGAGAAAAAACTCACCACAGCCAATCAAGAGAGAGAATGTAATAGCGTTTATTTACCCTTTTAATATTATCTAGGAAATGGGCAGGTTATGCTGGGGTATGTGGATCAGACTGGGCTTTGTCTCGGTTAAAAGAATCTTTGGTCAGGTCATGGTGCACTGGTCTCTCTTCATTTCATCAATTCAAACCCTATTTTTTTGTTCAAAGGTGAAACTAATTTCCCCACGGGAGAATTTCTAACTTTCTTCTTAGAGATCTCTCTCTCACCCTCCTCGCTCGTAGACCAAAACTGAAATAGAAAAGAGGACTCAGACAGCGAAAGAGGGATGAGCCAATGAGAATGGCTCATCCTGGCTCATCATAATTTCACTGTTGGCAATGGAGACCGGGCTTTCCATTTGCTTAAAGATCTTGCATAGATATGGCGAGTAAGCTTCTGAAAGACAATGTTAGAGATAGAGAGAGACATTGAGCATAGACAACGTACGACAACTGCGAGCCAATGGGAGAGTTCTGAGCTCTTTGGCTTCTTTCATGCAACGAGAAGCGCCTGCTGTGAAAACTGACGGCTGGCTCTGATCTGCTCAGACCTTTAGTCAGAAGTGACTGATTTATTATTATATTACAAGCTTTAGATTTTCAAGTTTCTTAGAATAATATTAAATCTATTTTTTAAGAGTTTTTGCGAACTATCGAGGTGGATAATACACTGTGGTTTGAAGGGTGAACTCCATCGGTAATGGGTACTAGAAACGTGGCAAGGATCTGACCGTGGATTTAGTTTAGCCAATCATATTGTAGGAGGTACTGCCAGCATGGCAGAGACAGCCAATCAGTGTATCGACGAAATTAAGGTAACAGAACCTGAATAATGTTGAGTCAAGTCTCACCGTGATATTATTAATATTTATAGTTTATTTTCTTAATACAGTTTACTTTCTCGTTTTTCCCTATCTACATATGGTCATACGTTGTGCCAACACATCTTTTCAGCTGTCACAATCTACTGTACAACGATGACCCTATGCCTGAGATATTGGGTTTCGTATTTGAATCAGTTAACTGAGAGACGCAAGTGTTCTTGATTTTCTCATTAAACAACACATTGGTAAGGAATTAAAATGTAAAATGAATACAATTTTTATTATAAAAATATTACAAATTTGATTAGATTGATAACACATGATCAGTTTCTTTAGCTTATTAAGAGTAAGGGATTACGGTCCACGTATTAAATCACTTTTTTTTTTTTTTGTCTAAAAAAGTAACTATTTTAACACCAATTTGATAAGGTTACTAAAAGACTTTATTTTCATCTTGTATGCTTTAAAAATGAAAAACTTTAAATCTTAAGTTCCGCTGCCTAGTGTGTAAAGAGTTACAGTAATAAACTAGCTAGACCATGTCAATTATAAATAAATTTATGTATTATGGAGTCTTAAAAATAGTAGTTGATTTGTATTCTGTACGTTCTAGATCAAAATTGTAATGTTCCATTATGAATGAATGGAGTTTGTTCTACCTTAAAAGAAAAAAAAAAAAGTTCTGCTGCCTAGAGACGGTTGATCTAACTCTATTCTTCTCCATTCAAAATTGTAACTATTTTGTTTGAGTTTTTGTTAACTATTTTTATGATGTTATTATTGGTTGTGTTGTGTGTTTAATTTATTAATGAAGAGTATATCAAAAAGATCTGCGTGGATAAAACCCATAAAAAAAATGTTCTTATTAATTACTAATATTGCTGATTATTATTACCATGTAGATCTCTTTTTTATATGCACTGTTAGAATACAGTTTCCTTTTTATAGGCCCTATAAACAATTATGAATAACAAAAAGGATAAAAAAAAAAAAAAAGGTGTGCATTTGCCTGTTCACATTCACGTGAATGGTGGATATTAGAGAACTAGGACAAGCAAGAGATGCAGGCCGCTGATTTTGTTTTAGCAATTACAATAATATTGTAGATACTTGAAACATGATAACCGATCGATGATCTATCTTCTCAGATTCCTGCCACATTAGAGTCCAAGTTAATTTAATCCTTATAAACTATTCATGAAGTACTACTTGTTTTTGGAGGGTGTTTTATAAGCAATTGCAATAAAGGTAAACATGTTTTCAAAGTGAAAAATTCTATATTCTATATTATCATCTCACTATGTAAGACGTGACACATTTATCACCATTAAATATTTCTTTATTGAATTTTTATTTATCATTCAATAGGAATAACTTTAACACATTTTACATAGTGGGATTAAAGTGAAACGAAAGTGTGCTGTATATATAGCATTATTACTCTTTCAAAATTTCTCTCTAGCAGGAGCACAATTGGTTTGTTTTTATTTTCATTTTATTTTTTTCTTGTTGAAAATAAACTTTTAGTATAACATTTTGCAGCCGACCTTTAATTTTCTCTCTTGCTATTCTTATTAGGGTTCCTATTTATTGTTTCAAGTTACCGGAGAGATATTTCCTAACTTGGGATTCACATGATTTCATTATGCTTATATGATTTCAGTGTCAAATCAACAATTGAGAAGTACAAGAAAGCATGCACAGATTCCTCCAATGCTGGCTCTGTTTCTGAAGCTAATGCCCAGGTAGACTTATACATTCTTTTATCTAATTGATCTTCATGAAAACATAAATGATATTTCTGCCATCACTTCTAATTTTGAGAAACAAAAGAAAATGAGCTCCTAAGATTGCATCAATGTGCATTTGGATTTAGCTTCAGCCTTAGACTATTGATCATGATCAGGATATCAAAAGGTCTATGATACGCACGACCATATTGCTTCAAAAGTACTAAGACTGTTGGATATTGATTTGATCACATTACTGTTAATCCTTGAAATCGTAACACTCCATAGTGCTAGATTCCAAATCTAATGTCCATGGTAGCTCACTGGTAACACATGGTAGCCCTTTCTCTTTTGGCCACTCTACTTATCAACATTCAATGTCTTTTGAGTATGTCCATAGATATTATTAGAGATTTTAACCTAGGTTTTAGATCGCCCCGTTTCTAATTAATTAGTTGTCGTCCACACTAACGCAATGGTAGTAATTTCCCTTTTGGTAGATCCATTTACCAATTAGTATTCAATAGCTTAAGATTAAGTTGATATAAAATAATACTATGGAATTCTAGTAGAGCTAATTATAATTTAGAATACCCCCTCTATGACTTGAAACTAGCTATGCCTTGATGCCTGCTCTAATACTAACAATTATGGGACTCATCATTTTTGAAAATATTTTCCTAAACGTAACTTAAATCATGATTTGGTTAAAAGCTTAACTGATCTTAGGAACGTAACATGCCAATTAACTAGCCAAATTACCATTTTCTGATTTAATTTCTCCAATAGTTCAATTTATAGTCATTACTATCATATATATATATATATATATATATATATATCATCGATTTCCTTTCAACCCCTATGAGTACTTTTGGAAGAGAAAAAGGCATATGATTGCTGCTTTTAAACCATATATATAATTATTAGAAGACGTACGTACATGCAAATCCAAACAATCCGGCCAGGAATTGACTAAAGAAATATTAAACCACAATCAACCCGCGTATGGCCTTTATCTTGATAATCACTCCAATTTTTGAACCAATAGATCAGGAGTACTGAGCTGAACTTTGGTCTATAAAGTTTGTCTAGATATCTCTTTTGTATATTTGTTGTTAATTTTAGTATTATATATGTATAAACACTAACCTTATTTGTATCTTAATTAGTTCTACCAGCGAGAGGCTGCTACCCTGCGACAACAAATTATTAGTGTGCAGGATTCAAACAGGTAATAAAAAAATAAAAAAAATAAAAAATAAAAAAATAAAAAGGCTCTATAATATTCTCCTTCTTTGGAACTTTAACATTGCAATATATAAAATTTCATTTAAAAATGTTTTTCCAGGAAAATATTGGGTGAGTCTTTGAGCAGAATGAATGTCAAAGATCTCAAGAGCTTGGAGGGCAAATTAGAGAAGGCAATTAGTAGAATTCGGTCCAAAAAGGCCAGTTTCTCTTCCATCTTTTCTCTTAGAAACCTATGATACGTTCTTTTTCAATTGGCAATAAGCCACTTAATTGGTTTTTGTTGTTATATCCTGAATTGCCACTAACAACTTCCTTTTTATGATCTTCTTTCCTTCCCCTTATAAAATCAACCAGAATGAGCTCTTGTTCGCAGAAATCGAGTATATGCAAAAAAGGGTAATAATCTATCATTCTCTTGAAGTAATTTTCTAGATCTGAAGTTATCTTGTGCCCTTCCCCAAAATTTCCATTGCAAGTACTTGTCCACTTTGTAGGTATCTCAAGTATATTTCCGTGATTAGGGCCCCTCTAGCTTATGTACTTAGCCCTAAAAAAAATAAAAAAAACCTTGTGATTAGGGTGGTTGATCAACAGCTTTTGAGTAGTATGAACAACATCGTTATAATTAGGGCAATGGGGGCCTCATACTCGGTAGCTCGAAAAACAAAATTATAGGAATTATGGAATCATGGACATGTCAAACCATGTTGCTCCTAGTAATCCACTCGAGGTAAAATTGTCGGAGAAATGTCTCGTAAAATAATTAGATAAAATAAAACAGTCACATACTAGTTGTCTGTGCATGTTAAATAACTAAAATATCTTTACATAAGCTTCTTAAAAAACCTGAAGGTAATTAAATGTCCGGCCATATATATATATTCATCCCGTTAATATAACTATTTTACCACAAATTTTAGGGGCCTTGATGATCATCATGTTAGTTTGTTCCCAACTTTAGTGTATATGTACTATAAATAATTAACCATTACATGAGTCATATATAATAAAGTATTCAAATAATTTTAAGTTGGTTAATTATATATAGTTTGGTATCCTAGAGGTTCACATCATGTAAGACAACTAATTAATGTAACAAGATGCAACTATATATAGCATTAACATAACAAGTGCATCATACTATCTAAGACAATAAAGCACAAAATGCATTAATTAGCAAGATGCAACAAATGTAACAAGCAACACTAACATGATTACAACACAAGTTTACAACATTAATATTCATGTTAAGTCTACGGCCGTGTGGCATGTTTACAACATGAATAATAGCAAAAATCCATATTTCCACGACCAAAATGCACCTCAAGATTGATAAGATCAGGTCATAATTACTTGTCAATGGCACTGGTATGCATATTTTTTATTGAATAATATGTACGTTGAAACATCTCGAGAACCATAATGCATGACCTGGCATCAACGTACAGACAAGTAAAATATAAATATGAACAGCTAAAAAGGGGCTAGCTAGCTAGAAATTTCAGTTCAACAGTATCAATTTGCAATACAAACAACTAAAAAGAAAACTCAATTACATGTATTAGCAAACACGACCATCAACAATCCCATTCAACTTCGAATACAACTCAATCTGGCATGATTTAAGCCTTCGACAATCACCCAAGAATTAAAACACGTACAATATCTAAAAACCGAAAGAAACACGTATGTACAATAGCTAACATGATATGTAGAGATATTAATGCCACTACATGACAAGTACACCATGGATGAGGTTAAGAGGTAAATGCCCATGATGAAGAAAAACCCTTAACAACGGGAGAGCCCCAGTTACTTTATTGAGATGGGTGTATATATACCTTGCACTAGAGACATTTAATTATCCTGATAATCACAAAATGCATTATCTATCTTGAAGCCAAAATTATGATCAACTTATAATCTTTTTCCTTGGACTATTCATAATATTTCTCAAATATCATAGCTAGAGTACGTACTACACATGCAAGTGTCAATCTGACAACGAAAGATGCCCTAATTCGATCGTTTTTATCAAAGGCTACATTTCTCTATCCAGTAACGGTTGTCAATTGCAAATTAATGAGGGTTGAGAAAAGAGCATGAACGATGGATTTTCCTTCCACACTGAGGGTAAAGTGGTTAACTATTTAGAGGGATCGATGAACAATACTAGTCTTCCCGTTGGGAGCTCCTGCATGGATTTTTTTTTTACTTCATGATTAAGGAAGTGTTTTTTTTAATGATATTGTGAATTTTTTTATTTTTTTAAAAGTATTTCAAAAACGTTAAAAAAATATATGTAAAAAAAGAACAAAAAAAACATAAAATACACTAGCGGGAACTCTCAGCAATGGCTGTAGTGTTACTCTTAGAGGGATTGTATGTTTATGTTAAAAGATAGCATCATGAGTAACAGTATCAACTAATGTCCTTTTAGAAATATCATCGTTTTATTGTTGCTAAGTGTATGTATATTTTTTTTTTTCTTTTTACCTGTTCTGCAAAGAATTTGTGGACATATTATCTATTTCGATTTTTTTTTATAAATATTTTAATTTTTCAATAAATGATATAATTTTTCAAAGATCAAGTTATTCACTTTGGTCATTACCAAAAAGCTAGTAAAACTTTTGTTAGCTGCTGAATATTTGTTGTCATACTCAAAACTTAAATTCTTAAATTGCCTATATATATTTAATTTGCAGGAAGTTGACTTGCATAATAATAACCAGCTTCTCCGTGCAAAGGTCTCTCTCTCTTTCTCTCTAGACCTCTCATTTTACACACATACACACACAGAGCATGCACAATTGTAATACTATTGGTGGTGTGTATCGGGATTGATGGTGTAGATAGCCGAGAATGAGAGAAGCTGCCAGCAAAACTTGAATGGGATGCCTGCAGGAGTAGGAAACTACGAGATCTTGCACTCTCAGACATTTGATTCTCGAGACTATTTCCAAGTAGATGCATTGCAGCCCAGTCAAGTACAGTACCCACGCGGCCAAGACCATATGGCGCTTCAATTAGTGTAAGAATCTTATTCACTAACATTTTCTTCTTCATCTATTTATCAATAACCATTTATATCGTACGTTTTGCATGCGTATTAGACGCTTCATGCCTATACAGAGATTTAATTACTTTATATATATTTGGTCCACATTATATATATAGTACTTTTTCACATGAAATCATCTGAATTAATATTCATCTTAACACATATTTTCTTACTATTTCTATGCAGTTAAATTATATATATGCTAGCTTGAGGGACCATGGTAAGTACTGCTGCTGCTTTTGTTTTCCATGGAAGTGTATCAAATATGTGAATGTGACATGACCAAACTGATCGAGGTTGCGATGTTGCATGCAAAGTACTAGTGGTATTGTAGACAGTCATATTAATACTCCTAAGTTTGCTATTAGAGATATTGGATATCTTTTCTCAATGTTTATGCATTCATGCACCAAGATCAACTACTCTATAACGTACGTACGTACTAACAACATATTTTTTTTTATCGCTAGTTTGGTTTTGTCTTAAGAATATGATCTCTTGTATGGTAACATAAATTTGCGTAATCAGTGCATAGTTAGCTGTATTTGATAAATTTGGTTTACGATGTTTGGTCTCACACCACAACCGAAATGTCACATTCTACCAAACACCTTACCGGCATTACTTTTACCAAATCTACCAGTCGTATTTTCATCAAACAGTACTTCAGTACCGTGCTTGTAGTTTGTATAATTAGCTATAGAAACATTCACAGAGATCACAGATTGGATATATAATGACCGGATAGTGTCCTGTGATTCAGTGAAATTGGTCCGTGTTCGGGTCCATATATAGTTGTAGCACGACTAAGGTCCATATGATTATTGATGGCTCATCGATCAATAGATTAATGTATGTCATCCCTACCATGTGATGATATATTTTCGGTTGAGAGTGCCTAGCTATGAGGATATATATTCAACATTGCAAGTCTGTTAATGTACCTTGGCATGACAAAATTGGTTTAACTTTTTTTTTTTACCTAGATAAAGGATATGGGCGATCCTTTTCTCATGATCTTGTTCGGCCTACATCGAAGAATTTGCACAACGCATATCATCTTATTTCATCTCATCTAATCATTATAATTTTTTCAAATTCCCACACAATATAAAATAAACTTTTCAACTTTTTCAAATCTCAAAACAATAATAATATTAAAAAAATATATTCTAATAATATTTTATTCAGTTTTCAACTTTTATTTTAATTCATCTCATATCATTTACGAAAACAAACGAGGAGTGTAACTTTCCTTGTTCTAATTTCAAACATCGGGAGAAGCTATATTACATGGCCTTCATGATTCCAACCGTTTTTTTTTTTCTTTCTTGGGATTTCATCATTCTCAAGTTTTATTTTATAACCCATCTATGTTGTTGTCACTTTATATTTAATCTATTATTTTAATTTCGAATTTTATATAATTGCATGTACTCAATTTAAAATAGAGTCGTAAAAAGAGTTTGGGAAAAAAATCGAAGGATCATTCCTCGATCGAGAGAAAGCCAGAATACAAAAACAGGAGAATAAAATAATTTTATTATAAAGCATTCGATTACATTATATTTTTGTTGTTGTATTATTATTTCTTTCTATTCTCTGATTTAAAATAATCGATATAAGATAGACTCGATCGGTTCATTGCCTTCCATTCGAGTGGCTTAGCAATGGACCAGTGAGTTGGACTAATAAGAACGATGTAGACCATTTTCAGGCCCAGGACTTATTATATATTCTGAAATGGGCCAGAGAGAATGCTATAGAGAACTCATCCGAACCCAAACCACTTGTTAGAAGTACGGAGTAATTGTCTAATGTGAATTTCTAATGGAGATATTTGAGATGGCTTTTTGGGTTTTACCTGTAAATTTTTAGCGGGAAATTGTGTTTTGTGCCTTTAGAGTTTTTACCGTCCTCGTTTGTTTTTACAAATAAGATGAGATTAAAGTTAAAAGTTAAATAAAATATTATTAGAATATATTTTTTTTAATATTATTTTTATTTTGAGATTTGAAAAAGTTGAATTATTTATTTTATTTTATGTAAAAATTTTAAAAAAATTATAATGTTTAACTAAGATAAAATGAGATGAATTAAGATAAATTGTGAAAAAATTATTTTATTTGGAAATTGGAATTCTAGGATCTCCGTTTCAACCCCCACTTGGAAGGTTGTGGAGAATGTGGGTCTGGGAGTGCAAGTCCCTTATAATAATAGGTTTATAGAAATTCATTTGGGTCAATCAGGAAAGTAACAAATTTTTTAAGGCCAATGCTAGGAGCCCGATTTGGGCTCCCCTGTTTTTTTGCCCGATTGGGCTTTTTTTTTTTTTTAGTTTTTTTATTTAATGATTAAGAATTTTTGATTATTTTTTTATATAATTTTTTTAACACTTTAAAATATTTTTAAAAAAATAAAAAATTCATAATATTATTAAAAACTATTTTCTTAATTACAAAGTAAAAAAAAATTTAAAAATAAAAAATAAAAAACCCAATCGGGCAAAAAAGAATTCTTTTACCAAACAGTCTTACATTACACAAAAAAAAAAATAGATGTATGATATAGCTGTTAAGTAGAATATGAATTCTGCTATATAGAATCATTTTTGTGTATTTTTTTTTATATATTTTATTCATATGATTAATCAAAATAATTATTATATATTAAAAAAATATACATACGCAAAATAATTACACATAAAATTTTTATTTCTTGATAGTTAGATATGAACAAGATGTGACCAACTTTGGCTGTATAATAAGTACTACGAAAATGAATTCTCAAAAATTAAGAAAAAAAAAGTACTATGAAAATGTGCTAAAACTTTATGGTTGGTCAAAAGAAAGCAGTATTATGTTCAATTTATAAAGGGCATTGATACGTACAATATATTTTGTTACGCATTTAGTTTTTGTCTAATAATTAGGATTTATTCGACGTTAGATAGGGAGTACTGACTACTGAGTCCCTCCCCCAGCCAGCGACCATGGGGTTGAATCCAATAATCCTTGCCTCCTTGGTGGCTGGGTCGAGCTCCAATTAGCAGCCGAACCACGTGGGTTTGGCCACCACGGCCCACGGGTGCCTGAAAAGATCCATCCACTTCGTGGCCGACTTCAGGGCCACCACGGGTGGTCGGATTTGGTCCGGTGGCTGACTCCCTTCCCTGCCCAACATTTGCTTTCTAAATTTGTCGGTTTTTTTTTTTACCTGTTTTGTTTTTTTCTAATTTTTTGTAAAAGTAAAAAAATAATTTTTTTTTTACTTCATAATTAAAGAAGTATTTTTTAATAATATTATAAATTTATTTATTTATTTTTTAATATTTAAAATTGTTAAAAAAAATTTATATAAAAATAATTATAAAAAAATACATAAAAAAATAATGGTACAACCAGCGGTGCCTCCAAACGGAGCCACCGGCGGTAGCTCTATCATTTTTCATATATAAAATGAGTAATTTGCAAACTGTCTGCGATTTTCCAGACTAATGTGCAGCAATTCGAAAAAGTAGGAATATTTGCAGAACACCAAAGTAACCACAACAATCTCAAGAACAATGATTTATTTATCAAAAAAGCTATTTACAACCGGTTGGGGAACCGGCGCGTAACCGAGGCCTACGTGGCATTAAATGAAACGGCGTCGTCGCAATTCGAAATGAAGACGCGCAAATACAGCTTTGGGGGCCAAATTTCCTCCCGCTTCAATCCATTGTTCCCATCGTCAGTATTCACCTCCCGAATATCCAGTGTTCCCATCGTCTTCACCCAACCAGGAAGACGATCCAACGAAGCTCACCTCCTGGTCTTCTGCTGCGAACCACGAACCACCACGAACCACGAAACAGGGGAGCCCTGTCGTCTTCACGGAACCACTTGGTCTTCTGGGGCCCAGCACGAACCAAGGAGCCCTCTCGTCTTCATCGAACCACGGAGGTCTTCTACAGCGAACCACAAACGGCGGAGCCCTCTCGTCTTCACCTCCTGGTCTTCTGCTGCGAACCACGAACCACCACGAACCACGAAACAGGGGAGCCCTGTCGTCTTCACGGAACCACTTGGTCTTCTGGGGCCAAGCACGAACCAAGGAGCCCTCTCGTCTTCACCAAACCACGGAGGTGAGCTGTTTCGAACCACGGAACCCTGTCAAATGTGAAGCCCTAGCCTGAAAACTCGGTCTCCAACCCGAACCCGAACCCTAACCCTAACCCTAACCCTAACCCGAACCCGAACCCGTACCCTAACCCTAACCCTAACACTTACCCTAACCCTAACATCAAAAATTTTCCCCAACTGAAAATCGGACCGAGTTTGAAAATCAGGTTAGTTCTCTGATTGTTATATTTTGTTCTTATATATTGTTGAGCTCCGATTAATAACTTGGCTTTGAATCCCTGCATGGAATCATAAGAAAATTGTAAATGTTAGTGGACTGAATTTCTATTTCATGAGCAATGGATTCTGATGTGTGTATCGAAATTGTAGAATTCACAGAAAGATCAATTTATATTGTCAAACTTTGTATTTGTCAAGCAATTAGAATTATTTGAAAAATCATTGATTTGTCCCCTGAGTTAAGATTAATGATATATACAAAGTGTTCCGATTATGCTTATGGCTGATATTTTATTTGTTTTGGCTGTAAAGCATATTGACTAATATTCATACTTGATTACAATAGCAGTACTTATTTAATTACTCTTGAATTTATTTATTACGAGAAAAAACTTGATGAAATCATTGATTGCCATCTGCAATATCCAAGTACTGAGGTGTCATCTGCAATATCCAAGTACTGAGGTGTGGCCAAGTTTTTTTTTTTTTTTTTGTATCAAATTTTCTTTCCACTGATGATCGCTAATTCTTTTCTCCATAATAGTTTATTAGTTTACATTGACCAATATCTCCAATTATATTGAAGAAATTCTCATTAGTTTTATATATATAATAGTCTGTCCAAGTTTCTGATGGGGATCTATGAGCTTGCTTGTTTCATATCCATTCTAAGAGCAATGACAAATTTCTGAATAAACCCTTCCTCTTTCTTCTCCATGCATTGGTAATTACTTCTTCTTCCAAATATGTTTTTTACATGACAGAGTGCAATGTTAGAAATCTGTTGAAGTTTTATATTGAACTGATTATCTGATATTATCGTTAATCATGCTTATCAATAATATCAATGTGCCTATTTTAGAAATATGCACATGATCATGCACATAAAATGGCTTAAATGGGTAATAGCACGAAAAATAAAATAAAAGAGTTACTAAAAGAAAAGAAAATGTTCCTTGCTTGCCTACCCTTTACTTTTTTGAATTAATTAAAAGAATCTACAAATAGAATCAGATATCTTTGCCTCTAGATTCTTTCTGCTTGATGTAGCCCATGAAAAGCCTATCATGAATTCAAAGTACTAATATCTAGCATTTGTATTTGTAGATGTGTTTTGAGTTGTGTTGTTGCACTTGAAGAAATGGAAACCGTACTTTAGTTCTACTCATTATCATGAATATGTTATATTTAATCGTGGTAGTTGATGTGACAATTTCTATAACTTTTTATGTCACCACTTAAATAGAAAACCACTTAAAATATGCCTCATCAACTTTGTAACTAGAGATGACAAATTTCAACTTTAGGAAGAGCATTTTTAGTACCTTAATTTCCCATAAAGGTGGGGGCAATCCATGATAACAAGGCTCATGATGCATATCTAGTAAAGAGCTCTCCATTTCTATAATCTCTAACAGCCCCTATCTCATATCAACTAATATAATTAGTTGGATTAAATAATCTCTAACAACCCCTATCTCATATCAACTAATATAATTAGTTGAATTAAATATGAAATGAAAAACATGTGGCAATGGAATATCGTAGTATACATTTCTTTGCAAAATCAGAGTGTTTGGGTCACTTTATTATATTAGAGTGTCTTACTAATTGGTTGAGAACCTTTATTTATTTTTTTCTTTTTTATCCTTGACTTAGCTTACCAATTGCCACATACTATGCATGGTTTGACTAATACAAGGGATCCATGGCTTGGTTTTTCAGAATCACACATGGCATCATCTCAATCATCAGATTTAGTTAATGATGATATCATAGAATCACCAACTTGTTGGTGTGGTTTGAAAACACCAATAAAGACGTCGTACACTAAGAAAAATCCTGGAAGGAGATTCTTCGCCTGCCCAAAATATAATACGGTAAATAAACATAAATAGTTGTTAGATCTCTGTGAATCGATTTGTTGGTGGCGGGGTGTACATGGATCCATGTTAATTGGGACTTTTTACTGTGTGCAGGGAGATGCAATGTGTGAATTCTTTGTATGGGTGGATATATTTAAGTTGATAGAGGAGAACATTTTAACAAGAGAGATTAAGGCTCGGCAGACGTTGGATATAGTATTAAAGCGCGAGTATGCCGTTCGCAAAAGGGAAGATAAAGTGAGAGAGATGGCGAAGAAGTTGAAAAAGGAAAAGCGATAGTTATTGTGTTTGTATTGGATTGTCGCCTTTGTTGTATTGTTAGCTTGGTTCGGATAAGTTTTATGTAAAAATTCCTTTTGTGCAATTTTATCCTGTTTTGCTTTCACTTTATTGTGAAAAATTAGACTTCGCTTGGGAACTTGTTTTGTAAATCATTCCTCAAACTTGTGTAAAAATGGGACGTTGCTTTTATGTTTTGTAATACAATAAACTAGTGTACTACTGCTGTTATTTCTTAATTTTATATGTTGGTGGAGATATTGGAACACATACTGGTTTTATGGCTTGAATGCATGAGAATACCTATGACTTGAATGCAGTACTGCTTTTATTGCTTTTGTGATTTTGTACAGGAGGTTGTGAAATCTGCACTAATTTGCCCAGTAATCTGTCGGCTTTGTGTGTGTATGATACTTTATTTTTAGTTGTAGTAATTATGAATTGTTTGTCCAACTGTTTTTCAAGAACTTAAGAGTCAATGCGTATACCTCTAAGAGTATAATATTGTAACTAAAGGAGGATGCATGAATACAAACTTTTGAACTCTCGATATGTAATATTGTATGTGGATGCATATAAACCGGCTTACGAGTCAAAAATGTCATCTATTCGACACGGAAGAGGATGTCATGGCAGGATAGAAGTTGCTTTGATTTTTGGATTATAAAACTTTAGAGGGAAAAAACAGTCACGCTTGAATAGTACGTTAGAAAAAGTTTCAAAAGAAGGAAATTAAGGGAGTCGGTCCACGGCTGGCTCGATCAAGTTATAGAAACCTTCAACGCATGACTAGTTGAGATATCCTGTTGACTGACCCTTTTGTTTTTATTTATTATTATTATTATTGGTCAATGGGTAATGTGGTTGTGACCACGATCTGCACATACAAAGCTAGCTGAATGTGCATGTATTTTAGCATTGAAAATGCTAGTGATCCACAAAATGCCTGTCCCGTAAAATGGATATTTAGAGTGTTCCCTCAATTACGTTACAAGTTTAGGGGGAAAGGAAGGAAAGAGAGATGTATAAATAAAGAAAAGAGAGGGGGTACCATATGCTTTACCTCTAAGAGTATAATATTATAAACTAAAGGAATACTAACACAAACAAGTAGCATATTCACCGTGAGATGCTACTAAATCAATAGATTAGAGGATCATTCTTTCATATTACACAATCACATTAAATAAACCCATCTCGCTACAGCACAATCACATTAAATAGGAGGTGCATATAGCACAACTCATGAACCCACCAAAACATTGAACTGAAATCAATCTAACGCTGGAATAGGAACCAGCTTATACATATGCATGGTTTCCGATATACACTAAATCAATCCAGAAAGTCAAGTACTCAAAATTGCTTCCATTCTGCAAGCCGGGTCTTCTGTCAATAGGAATAAATGAAATAAATGTCAAAGACCAAACAAACTACTAACAATTATAGGTACAGTATATGCCATCAAAAAAATCAATATGGGCAATTAAACATGAACATAAAATCAATGGCAATTGCATGCTACTTGCACATGAACAAACCCATCATGCTTGGCAAGTATCCGCTTGTTGGCAAGTGAAAAAAAAACAACAAACCAACTCCATCTGCTACTCAAAGGCTGAACGACAAAATGACTGAAAAAACAAACATATTCAAACTACCTAGATGCTTCTAAACCGACATAGATTGACATAAAGGAAAAATAATAATCAAGAATAATGGTCAAATATACATACCCACAATAATCATATCATTGTTGTGGTTGTGACTCATCAAACCAAAATTGCATCTGTAAAAAATATTAACTCAATTTAATGTGCTATCGACTAATATCATTATAACATCGTTATAGTTTGGATCCACTTACGCTTTCTTGACTTTGAAGTACTGTTTCTCGAGGCTGGGTTTGACTAAACTCAACAGCTGGTATGCTTTCTACATTAGCATCCTGATAAATACTTGTAAAAAAGTTAGCAATAAATCATAGCATCCAAGCTAATTACGGTATGTGGCAAAAAGAATACAAGAAATAAACTGAGAAATAAAATTATAAACTTCAAAACATGTAGTTACATCTACAAAACATGTAGTTACATAGTAAAGTATGCTAAAACAACAGAAAAACATATATAAGAAATAATTCAGAAGATAAGAAATACAAACATACATACGTACATCTACAGAGAAGTAAAGCTTTATAAACATAAATAAAAAAAACTGAGGCAATATATTCATCACAACAGCCCAATGCATAAAATAAAATGCCAAAATAGATCACGAAGAGTAAATCTCAGAATATTTAACATAGCTATAACAATCTATATTCAGATATGACATATATTCATCTTAAAAGATATACGTTATAAGATATATACAGGTCTATTCATATAACATACAGATTTTTGTATGTTATATATATCATTTTGAGAACGTAATCCCATTTTTTTCCCTCATTACTATATTACCTGCAGGTGTCCAACATTGGAGACGTCCAAATCAGAAGGGCCAAATAGCTTCCTGCAAGTGCCCGCTACTGGTGTATCTTCCCCATCTCGCTAGTAAAATAGTAACTAATTAGGTTCTTGACAGCATTTGTATGAAAATTAAACTCTAAACAATATAAATTAACAAGGTGGGGGCACCTGTTTGCGTTTTCCCTTCCCCTGCGCTTTCTTCGTCTTCTCCTTAACTTTTCGCAGTTCTTTCTCCATCCTGGATACTCTCCTCAGAGATGGGGGTCTGCCTTTTCCTCGCACAACAAGTGGACTTAGTACTTTTGTTGAACTACCATATGTCGATGTGTCCTTTGTCGCGGCATCAACATTTCCACACTTCTCAGTCATCGATGGAGGTTCTTGGTTCGCTTCATACTCTGCAATCATCGCATTCAACTTAGTCGTTGCATCCTCAGTATGCTTTTTCGAACTCGCCGCACACGTGATCATCTTATAACAGATATTCAACAGAGTTGAATATCTATTAGCATCTTCCCGTTGATCACCTGCGTCATATCTACTGTTGATCAACGTGTATCTTCTTCTGATATCCTTCCTCCATCGATCCAGCACGTACCTATCTGGTATTGTCCTAATCCCGTTACATTTGAAGACGGCGAAGATGTGCCTGCATACTATCCCCCTCATTTCAAATAAACCACAAGAACACTTGGTGAATGCATCGTCATCACTAAAATCCACTGTATGTGTAACCAGCTTAGTGAACTCTTCGAGATGAACTTCATCCTCTACCAGATAGGTCTTCATTGTACCGTCCTCTTTAAGTAAAACTGGGTCCAAATCAATAATGCCGGTAAGTTGTATTTGAACTTCCCTGAATTTAGCATTTGTGTACAGCTGTTGATATCTCTTTTCAATAGGAGATCTCGAGATGCAGGGAATTGTGACGTTAAATGACTGGAAGTCCGCGCAATTTTCGTTCTCAATCTTCTTTTTCAAGGCATTATCATACTGATCGACAAACTCTTTCAAATTTGTTTTGGCATGGACATAACCATCAAAGAAGGCATTCATGCTCTCGCTCCTCTGTGTTGTACTCATTCCAGCCCAAAATACATTTTTCAAGAAGGCCGGTATCCAATGCTCACGCTCAGCGTATAAACTCTGCAACCAGACATTATCATGCAAGCTGTACGTACTAATCATCTCATCCCAACATTTTTCAAACTCATCCGGCGTTTGTGTGTCATACACACATTTCATCAGTGTAGTTTTCATTCCACCTTTGTAAGAACCATAACAGCTAAGCTTTTCAGGGACTTTCTTAAGGATATGCCACAAGCAAAATCTATGTCGGCTTTCTGGGAAAACAATCTTAATTGCATTTTTCATGGCTCTGTCTTGGTCAGTAATAATAGCCTTCGGTGCTATACCATCCATACACTGCAACCAAGTTTGGAATAACCAAACGAAGGTCTCAGTATCCTCAGAGGAAATCAATCCAGCTCCTAACAAAATTGACTGCCCATGGTGGTTTACACCAACAAATGGCGCAAAGGGCATCCCATATCGGTTCGTCAAGTAGGTGGTGTCGAAGGTTACGACATCCCCGAAATATTGGTAAGCTGCTCTACTACGGGGGTCTGCCCAAAAAACATTTTTTAACCTCCCTTCATCATCCAAATCCATTAGTGCAAAGAACCCCGGATTTTTGTACTGCATTCGTAGAAAGTAGTCTCGAAGCGCTCCAGCACCACCAGCGCCCAATCGTAGATGTCGTGCCTTGTCGATGTAGTTACGACAATCCTTTTCCAAAAACGGGAGGTTCTCAAAACCACCCGCGCCAACAACAAGAGACCCAAAACTTTTATTCATTCGGATGCCGGCCAAATCATTTGTATCTAGGACCCTTTTAACAGATTCACTCACTTCTCGATTACATCGAAAGAAGCGAGATTTCTTTGGACTGAGGCCGTGGTTGTGGAGATTGTGAACTGTAGTCAGCCGAAACTTTCCGTCAGCAACTTTTAAGGCATTAATTTTTGCCTTACATTCCGTCTTTCCTGTCGGACGTGGGTTGGCGACATTTATAGTCCTATTCCGGGCCTTCCCTCCACGGGCACAGGCAAGAGTGACATATCTCACAGTCTCATCCTCTCCCCTCTCACTCCTTTTTGTCATCACCCCAAACCCGCGTTTTTTGCCATATTCCTTATAATAATTCATTAAATCTTCTAATGAATTAAATTCCATTCCCGAAACGGGCTCATCATCGCCATCCATTTCAACTTTCTCAGATGTTTCGGCACTACCACACTCTCTTTGTTGTGCATCTTGTCTATCAAGATGAATTTCTTCAACTGTAGAAGATGTAGCTGCCAACTGAGTTTCCCCAACTGAGGGTCTAGTATCCTCCGTACCCAGAAATCTGCTTGTAACCGAGGTATTGCTGAGAGACAACTGGCTTTCGATGCCATCTTGAAATGGGTAACTAGCATTCTGTTAATTATTTGAAAAAAATGCAATTAAACTCTTCAAAATAACCAACTGCAATTCAACTATTAAAAAAAAACCAACAAGACTAACATATAAGGGAGAACATGACAGAACCACCTGTATATTGCTTGGATATTGGTTGACAGCAGGAAATGGGAGAAAACCCGATGACCACACAGGCACTGCTCCATAGAAATCGTGCATTGGGATGTTTGGAGAAGTTGATGGTATATCCTGAAATGTTATTAGAATCAATATTGATATGATATCCACACAAAAAATCAACATAAATCAGATCTATTGATATATTAAATTAAATTACATACCGCGGATGAGGGTCGATAGTAACCGTGCATTGGGATGTTTGGAGAACTTGATGGTATGTCCTGAAATGTTATTGGATAAATTATTAATGTGTTTAGCACATAAAAGCAACTAATCTTGAATCTAATGTTATTGATATATTGCACCATATAATAACATACCACAGATGGGGGATTTGAGGTAGATGGTCTTATGGTAGATGAATGTTCTTTTCCTTTTTCCATGCTGAGAGGTAGACAAATGCATATTGTTAAGAAGGAAAGGAAGATATCATGAATCTAATCATCAAAAGTAGTGTGTATACTATAGAAGGAACAATGTGTGGGAAAATAGAGAAAAATATGTATGGGAGAAACGTGGGGTTTTAGCGTCTCTTGTTACATGTATGCAGACAGCTTCACTGTCCTGCCTTCTTCCACTTTATTAGCCAAGAATTAATCTCTCCAATTAAGCGAGTTGTGTACTGGAAGTAGAATGCCACCAAAAGACATGTCATTGATCTTATCTACTGTTCACATGTTTACTCTACTGACTTCTTTCCCCACAATTTGACTATCGATATTCTGTTGTTTTGTGCAGGTTCTTCATGTATCAGTGCACCTTTTGCTTTGAGCTGCAGATTTCCCCCGCTTACATTATATGAGGGTTTAGTATTAGAGCTTAAGAGCTATTTCAATGTTGTTAGGGTTCAAATTATGTCCTCAGGCTATTAGGGTTCAAATTATGTCTTTGACTAATCAAATCGATTTCTAGTAACATATTCCCTCTTAAATGACCTCTTCTGTCTATTCTATACCATTGAATTGACAGTGACTTTGTTTTGGCTGATGAGATTGTAAATCCACAATAATCCATGAAATTGATATTCTGGACTGGGTGTTTATACTGGGTATGGTGCTCAGATGCAAGTGAAAAGTTAAAGTTGCCTTTGTGTTTGAGAACAAAACCATTTTAACCCTCTGAAAGATAACCAGGGGGTTGGTGAATCTGTTCATGGAAAAGCAAAGAGTATAGGGAGTTCTTTGACATGGTTGGGAATGAATGAAAGAACTTTGACACAGCAGCAGAGAGAACAGCAAGTGCATGGATTAGTAATGGCTAATCTGTCTTGTCAAGTTCATTCATAATAAGGATTTTAGGACCCTAAAATTATTGAGGAGTTTTGATTTCCTCTGGAATTATTGAGTATTTAAACTGCTGGATTTATTTATTTTCTCAAGCAAGCCATTTCCAAGTGTGTTTTATCTGGCCATCGGCTGGAAGAGCAAACTGATGGTGAACTGTACTCTCTCCATCATTTTGAGTGGATGTGCAGTCGACCATAAATAGCAACATCATCATTCCATATGAAATCTATTAAGAAGATTTCTTTACATTCTTCTAGATTACATTTTTGTAAAAATAAATAAAACTCGGGTATTTTTTTTCCCTCTTTAAATGCTTCCCCATTCCTTTCATTTACTTGGTTTTGGCAAGAATAAATAGTTTATTAATTAAACATAAAATTAAAAGGGAGAGCTGAGGTCCCCAACAATCACCTGTGGTACCAACCTGCACAGTGCTAATGAAAGATACACAAAAAAAAGAAAAAAAAGAAAAAAAGAAAAAAGAAAATTGACCAAATATTTGGTCTGGTTCAATATTCTCTTGGCCCACTCCAATGGGTAAGAAAAAGGATTGATAAACTAATGAACAGTGTTTTATACAGAGGATTGATCTTGCATGCCAACCATGGAACTACTAGGAATCCACACAGCTGTTGAATCTGAAAACATGGGGCAAATAGTTCGGCTACATCGGTTTCAAAAGTTCAATTGAACTTTGGTAAGAAATGTGCACATTCGCACAAGCTTTCTCCAACTAATCTGATTGCCTCTTAAGATAAATTACTTTATTGATCAAGAAAAAGAGAAGATTAGTAATATAAGAAGTGAATGCAGAATAAAGCAAGCACCTTCTTAGGCTTTGAGAAGGAAATGACCGAGGTTAGTTTGGAGTAACCAATGTCCTCTTGATATAACCAACTAGAGCCTGTAAATGTATCTGTTGAAGTCCTAAAGTTAAAATGTTACAAAGGAATCAACTCTGATATACAAGCTGAAAAAGAAAAAGTTTATCACATCATCTCTAATATATAATTGCTGAAAATAAAAGTCATCAGTACCTCTCTATTGTTCACAAATATTTCCATCCATTATTTAGTCCACTAAATACTGATCACAGCAAAGGTTAGGACGGAAATTCAATCGTAATAGTTAAGGAGAAATATAAAAAAAACTTTCCCCTTCATAAATATTATTTATTTTGAATTACTCGAGGAAAAAGTTTTTTACAACATTCTTCCTGTTGGGTAACTTTGTTCCTGCAGCATTCTCTATCTTTACAAACAAGAAGATTTCCTAATATTTCACGCATTTTATCAAACAGGTAAAATGCAACAGCTCGAGTAAACATGTAAAATGCAACAGCTCGGGTACAAGCTCCACCATCACAACAAACAAGTATACAAGGGGGTTCGAAATCAGGTTGGATGAGATTTGGACCCGATATTCAGTCCAAATCGCAGCAAAACAGTGGCCAAATCCGAAATGAAATGCGAAGTATAGGAAGCGGAGGAGAAAAGAAATCCACAAAAACGAAGCTCACCTCCTCACTCAGTGACCAGTGTGCTTTCGGACCCGTAAAGAAGGCGACGGCGGCGACCACAGACCAAGATACAAATTCCTCGAAAACGTCTCAGGGGTTCTTCCGTTTCGGGGGTTCTTCGAAATGTATTTCCCTCCATTTCTCCCGAATATTTCACTCGGGTTTTGTTTTTTTTTTTTTTTTTTTTATCGGCTGACGTGGCAGTGCCACGTCAACCGGTTCCGCGGCGGTTCCGCGCCGACGGTTGCAAGCAGAAGAACTGATATTCATCTTAATCTATTATTTAAACCTTTTCTTAATGCAAATCATTTTTAGCGTTAACGGATTGAGAAATTAGTGCAAATAATTTTCCTTTCAATATTTTATTGAGAAATTTTCAAAATTAGTCGAAATTTAATTTCACTCAAGGCCCTAGAGCACTCGTACAACAGCTTTTCAAAAATCTTTTATTTTGTCTTAAAATCATCTGAAAAAGTATGATTTGATAAAAAAAAAAAAAAAAAATTCTAAAAAATATGTCATTATCCGTCGTTTTGTTGATAAAAACTAGAATATACTAGAAACTACCTTTGAATAAATTTTCGTTAAAAAAATTAAAAATAAAGTGTTCGTAAACGCTAGTCGGGAACGGTGGAATAATGGTAAGTTGCTAAAAAAATATTTTAAATAATCTTTCTCCCCAGGGTCCAATTAAAACATGAAACGTGTACTTGAGCAATAGAATTTGTCATGCGCTGGCCAATTAAAACCAAGAGAACATGTCATCCGACGTAACAAATACTCCAAATCCGGTGGACGTAATATCTCTCGCCTAAACTATAAATAAAAAGCATAAGACTCAGCTGTCCCTCACAAATATTGATCCGACTTTGTTCGAAGACGACGACGACCCAGGAAGACCCTTGGAATCTCTCTCTTCTCTCCTCCATGGCTTTCGTTGAACGCGGTTAGCTCTATCTTCTTGTCATATCTTTTTGTTTTCAATTTATCAATATTATTGTTGTGGTAAAATAGGGTTTACACGTTCGCTTCTCAGATCGTTCATCCGCTTATTGAGATTTTGGAATTTTGGGCTTTTGATTTATCACTTTTTCTATAAATCGTTGCATTGATTATTGTGTTGCTTGGATCGTTTCACCGTAATTTATGACCATGTCTCCTCCCCCCTCTTCTCTGATTCGTTTCGGTATTTGGTTGGTTGAATCTAAAGTGAACGCTGTTTTAGGGATTATTATACTTGTATAGACAATTACGAGTGTATTGTATAACAATTATAATCATGTCATTAGAGATTTTCTAACTGTGACGAGGGCTTGGGAAAATTTTGCGATTTTGTTAAATGTGCCGGGAAGGGGATTGTGGATTTTTTTTTTTTTTTGATAAGCAAGAGATAAATTTTATGAGCAATGCTACGTACAGTCTTTAAATGGGGACTGCATTGCAAGCCTAGTTAATTTTGTCTTTAAATTTTTTCAAAATTACAATAATATCTTTATCAAAATGGTACTTTTTTTCATTTAATAAAGGACTTGCACATGCAGTCCCCCCATTTTGGGACTACAAATAGAATTTCTCAAATTCAATTTTATTGATATGAATGAAATAGGCATGCCCATGTACACATGAAAAAACACCTAGATACATTCTAAGAGCGAAGGAAGGGGATTGTAGATGACATAGCTTTCCTTTCAGAGCAATTTGATCCGAGTCCCCCCAAACATCATTTAAATCACCCCCTTAGGGTGAGAACGTGTTTTTACCATGATTGGGCTTGTTAATGAGCTGGCATGACTTGGCGTGCAATCCAATGGGCTGCACCTTGATCAGGATGAAACCTTTCGATGATTTGCATAAGATAAATGATTTTGTGGCTTGGGAATGGTTGTGATGCTTATGATTTTCTAGTACTTTGTGATTCAAACATTGGACAGATTCTCGTCAATTAGCCAGTCATTTCCCTACCCATTTCAGGTGCCTTTCCTGTCCATCTAAGGATGATACAATTGTCTATGGAAAGATTGCATTTGGCTGATATAGTGTCTTCGTTTATTGCCTTGGCTTCTATTTATTTATTTTGGGGGTACTGGGGAGTGGTGGGGGACTGGATTTTGTGTCTACGCTTTTATATAGTTTTTATTTTTGTCCTTTTTTTTCTTGTTTCTGCTGCTGGGCCTTGTTCACAGTATGGAGTTTTTATTTATTTATCTCTCATCTTTTTTTTTCTTTTTTTCTGCTGCGCTGCAACAATATTCTCTCTCTCTCTCTCTCTCATCTGCAAAAGTATTTTTGTCTTTTCTTTACTTCTTCTCCTCATCTATTTCTAGAATTCCATTCATGTAATTTGGAATATATGCTTCATTTATGTGTATTGAGAATATCTTTTTTCATAGGCAATTGAATATTTTATTGAATGACACAAAAGTTAAATTGAGTACACAAGATGTATATAAGAGAAACGCTTAATTAGAAACATAAGATTTTGTATTAAGAATATTCCAGAACATATAATTTGGTTGAACAATAAAGTTTGTCACAAATGTTGCTTCCGTATATTTTTTCCCGGAGTTGATGACTGGGGTGCTGAGATTGGAAATATGTGTGTAACACTCAATCGATTGAAATTGCTTATCTTTGCATACAGTTCTATGACATACTTGTGTCATTTGGTGGCATAGTTGAGTCATAAAAAGTTTTTGTTTTGAAGTATGTCTCCAAGTTTTAAATACCCAGAGGCCAAAAGAACACATTGCAGATGCTTTCATACCTCTCAACTGTTACCATCGAGAGAACTAACTGTGATTATGTATGCACACTTCATAGGTGTTGTGAAATCAAAGCGATCTATATGGCGCCTAAAGACTATCACCGACTTCTTCTGGGCCATTGTTAACTTCACAGGCGTGTTTTTTGCAACTATGTTTTCGGTAAGCCTGATTCTCCTCATTGACTTTTAATGATATATACTGACTTGGTAGTATCAAATCAGTCTTAAATTTATTGGAAGCTTATGTTCTCAATGCTTTCATGCCTCAGATGGAGAAATCAGATGCTTACAGAAAAGGCTCTGGTGCTAGCAAGAAATGGGATGGTGGTGGCCCTGGAGGTCCTGGAGGACCATATGGTGGTGGGCCACGCGGGCCACCTCGCGGACTAGACAATGTTCGTGGACTTGATAGTGTTAGAGGGGCTGACCATAGTAAGTTTATGCTGGCTCCCTCATTTTTTTTTATTATCATTTTTTTTCTTGTGCACCCCTTCTCATAAAAATGTATTCTCTTAAACTCCCAGGTTCTTTACCTGCATGTGGCTCTTGCTGTGGTTAAGCCTCAGAGGAATCTCTTGTGCACTTACAACATTGTGTCTCTAGTGGTATGTTTGGAATGGTGTAGGGAATTACTTCCATGATATCGTAAGGAACTGAAATTGTGTCTCAAGTTTTATGCAAGGAACTGAAATTGTGTAATATGTGCATCTTGACAGACTTCTAAAGAGAACTTAATAAACATTGATGACTCGAATGTATAAATTAGCTTTGTATGCTGTAACAAGTACACTGGTGTGTACAAGCATTGTTGTCTCTAGGGGAAGAGGCAGGGCAAATGAATAGGCTGGACGGGTTTCCCATCTGCCCTGCCAGTAAGGTCAATTATTATAACCCGGTGCACCCTAAACCTATTAAAATTTCAATGGAATTTCTTGATCTGTTCTCATAATCTGGAAACCATTCTGCTCAACCTATCGTGGAGACTTGGGCTGATTAGGACTGTTCATCCGGGCCGGGTTTTTTCTGGCCCAGTCTGGAATCTGGAAATTTGTAGATCTATTGTAGTTTGCACATGCTTTATTTTAATTTTTCTTTTTACGAGTTTATTGGTATATGTAACACGTTTCTCGGATCGGTTTGATATGGCATTCACTATACCGTAAATTTCGAACTTTGTTTACTTGTTTTTTTCAGACATGAGTATTATGAGGATCTTTTAGGCAACAAAATGTGCGATAGAAATAAAAGAATTAGACAGTAACCATCTCTCAGTAGATTAGGCTACATAACCACACATGATAATCGTTCTCTGGAGTGATGCATGAGTTTTCGTACTTTGGCGGCATCATCCCAATAACCCCCCCGTAACCAACACATTTGATAGACGAACATAAGTTGCAGGATCATTTGGGCATAACTCCAGCAGCTTCTTTGCAGAACGTAGAGCAATTTCCTTGTTTCCATGAACACGTCAAGCTCTTGGCAGAGCTTTGTAGACAGATGGTCCTGGGTCTATTGGCATGCCATTGATAATGGCTTCAGCCTCAAGATTCCCAGCTCGACCAAAATGATCAACGATTGTAGCATAATGTTCCAGGAATGATGATAGGGTCATTATCCTATTATTACCCATCTACTACCCAATTTGTATTTGATTTTTTTTTTTAGTTTTTTATTTTACGTAATGATTAAGGAAGTGAGTATTAGTAAAGTTATATATTTTTTAAATTTTTTTCTTAGTGATTAAGGATGATAAAAAAAAATACTTAAAAGAAAATAATAGAAAGATAAAAAAAAAACTTGAAATGCACTTGGATAGTAGATAAATAGTAATAGGGTAGTAGTCCTAGCACTACCAATGTTCCAGTTTGGGAGGTTCAACCAATTCGTTGATTATCATCAAATTAAAGTACTCATGTCTTTTGACCCACATACTTGTAACAAAAAAAAAAAAAAAAAGCTTTAAATTCAGGTTCTGGGTTTAAAATCTGGATTCATCTGGGTTTTAACCAGACGGGTTTTTGCCGAGATTTGAAACTCGGATTCCTGTGCCGAAACTCGGATGAACAGTCTTTAGATTGATTGATTGAAATCCGTGATATAATTAGTTGTCATCTCCATAGTTGAATCTAAACAATAGAAGGAACGAGATCTTCTCTATTTAAAGCGAAATAACTACAGCACTTTACGTTTTACATTTTGATAGATGCAATTCCATTCATTTGAAAGTGAGAGGATTCTTGTGCCAATAAGTTTTCCATTAGTATGAGTTAGATTTATAGTATTCTTTCGTTTTTTATGGGTAAGTTATACACATTAAACACCTAAGGGTTAGTCCAAGTTGTTAGGACATTGAATCTAGATCATGAGGGTCTACTCTCGCCCTGGGGCTGTGAAATCTTTCGGTGCAAATAATTTCTAGAAATTATGTTGTGTTGATGAAAAGTCAACGTTTTGTGTAAAAATTATGTTGCTTTTGCATGGTCTTTAAGATTCCTTGTAATAATTCAGCTCCGACCAATTTTCTACCTTTAAAATCAGAATTTTATAGATCCACACATTTTATGTCCTGGATGACACGGTAGGACAGAAAGCTTGATGGTCGGTATGCGTCATAAATAGTTAGTGATCAAATGCAATGAACTTGAGTGGATAGAGCTATGTAACTCTGGACAGGATCTTCTCCATGTTCGATGAGAAACTGAAAGGATTGTTTTAGGTTTCTTGAGTTTGTTTTTTCCCCCCTTCAATTTGAACAATATACTTGTTTCAAAAGTCAGAAAGTCAGAAAAGGAAACACGGAAACACGGAAACTTATGATCTTTTCGAGAACATTTAGGCCCCGTTTGGTTGTTGAATTTTATTGAGATCAACTCAATTCAATCTAATTTTAAGTTGAGTCTAACATTCAAATACTCAATTTTCAAATTACTAAACTTATCTCAACTCAAAATTTCTTCACACGTGGGATCTACAACCTTTTTCAATTCAATACTTCTTTACACGCGGGACCCATAACATTTTTCAAATTTTTATAAATATATCTAAACTCATTTTAACATCCAAATACATTTAAACTCATCTTAAGTGAGTCTTACAAAACTTACTTTACAATCTCAACTTATTACTATTCATAAAGAACTCAATTCATCTCAACATCCAAACGCAACTTAAATAGACACATGTTAGGACAACATAATAGATATCCAGATACCGTAGTTTTATGGATCTGGAAATGCCACATCACTATTGTTATTGGAGTTGTCAAAAACTAGTTTTTTTTTTCCTCGGCAAGTTAAGTATTTATAAATAAATTAACGGATACAAGATATAAGTTCGGTGGGGTGGGAGTCCCCTTCAGTCTTCTCAAAGCCAACACACATTACAACACAAAAGTAACAAAACAAAGTGGGTGATCGGAGCCAAAAGATTGACTCTCACCCAATTCTCACAATGGACGATCACTTGGTGACAGTTTTTAAATAGTCTGATGAACATACTATAAAACTGTAGCTAGAAGCCACAGTACAAAGGGTTGTGCTGCAACGTGTTGGTCTGGATTGGCTGGAATGAAGGAATTATCACATTCACTTTCACTTGATCATTGGTTAGGAAAAACGGAAACATAATGTAGCAACCGAAAATTAGGTCAAAAACTAGTATTCACCACAATTTGATTATAGCCTCCAAAAAATCAGAGTATATATCCTTTCTTATAGTTTCTTTCTTAAATATTTTATACAATTCGAATAAATATAGATATAATAGGTGGAACCTAACTTAAGTGTATTTAATGTTGAGCTTCACATTGCCCACAAACAGCATTTAATACTCTAGGATTGATATAAATGTATCTATATTTTTCTGAATTATTAGGAGTTCATACTTGGTGGGTTTGAATTAATGGGCTTTTTTTCTATGGTGGGCCGTTTGTACATCTGGGCCTGGCAACTCTGTGCCCAATACATAGTTACAGTGATTTTTGAGCTTCTTACTGCTGTTTTCCTAGTGTATCTAACCATTGTAGTAAATTTGAATATTTTTTCGGGAAGTTCTATTTACAAATGGGGTAGAGAAATTACTTAAAAGAGTAGGAAGCATGATATTTTCAAAAGTTGGTAGTTAAAACAGGAAAATTTGGATATTTTAGCTAAACTATGCCTAGTCGAGAGCTAATGCTCCAATTGGTATAGATAATTAACACTGTATTGTGTAGACTTTGTGAAGATTTGGACAAAGACAGGTCCTGAAGAACCAATATCAGAATCAATATACTTTAGAAATAGCAGCCTTATGCTTTGCAAGAAATTCCCATGGCCCATCTCAAGTTTGAGCAACATGGCAACATCCCCCCTCGCCCTTCTCTCCATGCCCTTTTGATTGGAAGGATTCATCAACTGACAAAGGGGAAAAGAAAAAAGATGAGTATGAGCGTTTGGATGTCTTTTTTTCCCGAGTTGGGAGGCCCTTTTTTCACTCTTCATGAGGATATATAAATCCTAAATAATGTTATACATTACACTCTTATCTCACTTTCATCTCATTTATAAGATGTGGCACATTTATCATGACTGAATGATAAAGAATCATTCAATAAAAGATAATCTGATAAATATGTCACATCTTATATATTAGAACGAAAAGAAAATGATAGTACGGTGTATAAAATTTTTCATAATTAATAGATCGCACATGTCACTTCACATGTGGCTTTAAGGTGGGTTTAGTTAGTGATTTGGCCAAAACTTTTGAGGTAAGGTGGTGGGTCATTAATAATTTGGCAAAAATCTTGAAAGAAAAAGTGGAAATCTCAATAATATGTCGTACAATTCTACAAATCTTAAAAGGGAAGATTTGTTATGGATGTGGAATTTCAAGATATATATATCTGGCATTTGCATTATATAAATCTATTGGAAAAAAAATAAAAATAAAAAGAACCAACGATTTGATGACAAATAATCACCTCACATCACATTGCTGGTGTCAAATTGTCATTATCAAGATTCATGTTGATCAGCCAAAGACATCTGGCCTGATTGGCATAAACTCTCAACTTTCAAAATGAAAGTCTTGGGTTCGAAACTTCCCTCCCTAAATGTATTAAAAAAAAAAATTCATCTTGATCAGATTACAGTCCAATATGTAGTGGGATATAAGTAATTTTTCTGTGTTTTATAAATAGGGTATGAATAATTGCTTATATACCTATTTGTTAGATGTTAAGAAAAATTTGTTTCTATTTCTTCACAAAACCAACCATAAACAGACAAAGAAATGGAGGACCTCAAAAAGTTCAATAGCCAGTCAAAAGAACTCCTCTAAAAATTGATTTATAGTCTCATAAATAAAGAAAAAAATTAAAAAAAAATGATGAGGGTCCTATAAAAATAAATAAATAAATCGATTCCTGGTAAAGGATTAGGCAGGTTCATTGCTCTTGAAAAGCAGAAGAAAATAATTGTAACCTACCTTAAAAAAGCACCCAACAAAAAAAAAAGTTGATCAAAAAACTTGTCATGTTTTACCATGACCCCACCACCTACCCAATTGATGACCTGGAAAATCTTGGTCAAACTAAGCCAGTAGGGAGGACATGATATCAGACCCAGAGCCATTTTTCTGTCACTGTTCACACCCAATTATATCACTTGAGCTGCCTTTTCCTTTCTCTCACACTCTATTCTACTACAGGGTTAGGTGTATGAAGGGCCAGGCACTGCTTTTACGAGTTTCATGTGGGATAGGTGTGGTGGGCATCAATAATATTGCTTGCTTTTCAAACCTTTTCTCCATGTTTTTAACCTCCCTTTTTTTTTCTCATCAGAATAGCCCTATATTATTGGATCTTTATACATCAACTTCTCAAAGAAAAATAAATAAAAGGGAGGGGGGAGAAAGTTGGAGAAGAAACCCTGTACTTGAAACAAGTGTCATGTATAACAAAATCAAACTTTATTAAGGCGTTGTTTGGTTACACAGTTCAGATGAGATAAAATGTTTTGTTGAAAGTTGAATAAAATATTATTAGAATTTAATTTTTTAATATTATTTTTATTTTAAGATTTGAAAAAGTTGAATTGTTTATTATATTTTATGTGGGAGTTTGGTAAAATTGTAATGATGAGATGAGATTAGATAAGATGTTTTTGTGTATCGACAAATTTACAATTGATAAGCGGCTGAATTCACAATTTTCTCATTCTTTTTGCCGATTAGTGCATGTCTAAAGAATGCACAATTTGCTCATTTGGGTTATGTGATAGGAGCCAAAAGAAAGTACTTCAAATGGCCCTAAATGATTAGTCCCTTGCATCATTCGGTTCAAAACAAAGACCATCACCACTCATAATGGTTCTGGCACCATGCACTCTCCTTTCCAACTCCATGCCAACTTTTCACACCAGATGGAGCTTTTTGATTACTTGAAACACAGATGGTGAGGTTTTTGGTGTTGCTAATATGTAAAGAGTTATGTGATGAGAAGAACCTAATGAATATGTGTAAACTTGAACCTAAAGTTGCATGTTCTTTTGGTCAAGTACTCCATGGCACTGTCATTATCAGTTTGGTGCTTGTAGTACTTGACCTTCTCATGCAACTTTCCAAATAAAGTTGGCCACATATAATATTGGTTTTGAAGAGCTGTAATGCTAAACTCAGGGGAATAATGCATTAAACAAAAAAAGGAGGTTATTGTTCGGGCACTGTTCACACGACTAGTGGTTTTAGATGGATGGAATAACAAGATAAAAAAAAGAAACAAAGAATATCAGTACCAGCTTGAAAGAATGAGCTAAGATACGTGTGAGTAATGACCTAATCTTAGTATCTCATCAACCGCTGAGAGAATTTCCTGGATATTGCAAGCTGGGGGACAAAAACAAAACGAGGAAAAGAAACAGAAAAACAACTCTGCTCACTTGGTTCTCAGACTAGTTAGGTCATGTTCTTGTGTGCCATCCCTTTGTTATCAAGAACTCGAGATGATCAAAAGGAATTTAGTTGTATGCATCCCACAAAAAAAAAAAAAAAACAAGGAAGTTGCATTTCAAAAAGAAGAAAAATGATGATTAATCAACACACAAGTTACAAATGTAGGTAAGTAGGATTAGGGTGGCCATGATGGCCATCACACCACTGAAAACCAATCAACAATTGCTTCTACAAAAGGACAGGGGCCAGGAGGGGGAGAAGAAGAAGAAAAGGTTTCAAATGCCAATCACTTGACACGCTTACATATGTAAACTTAATTTGTAAAAACCTTTTAAAAAAGCAGGAAGGGAATCTACTTGTAACATCCCGTATTTTTAGTGTATTTTTTTTTAATGAAGGAATTATTATTTTTATTGATTCAAAATTTATTCTCTTGTTTTAAAAAAAAAAGAATTATTTTTGAAGTGCTTTCTTTAAATTAATTATTATTATGTGTTTAAATTTCTTCTCGAATTAAATTAACTTGTTGTTGGGTTTAATTATTTATTTTTTATTTTAATCACTGCGTTTGAATTATTTTATTTCACTTGCTGTTTTAAAATCGTTTCCATTGGACCATTTTTGTGACCCAAGATGTGGAGATTGGATCTCATTTCTTTCCCTACATTTTTCTCTTTCCTCTTTTTTTTTTTTTTTTTTTTTTTTTTTTTTTTTTTTTTTTTTTTTTTCTTCTTCTCCTGGCTGGTTCCCGCGCGCCGCAAACCCCCTCCCTCTCTCCGTCTGATTCTTCCTTCGCCCCTAGCGCCGCCGTGCGCCGGCAGTGGTCGTCACCGCCCGGCTTCCCAGCACCCCCACCCACCGGCGACCTCCCCCTCCGATTTCCAGCCCCAGCCGCGCCACTGTTAGCCTCCACGCACCACACGAAGCCGCGGCATTCCTTGCGCCGCTGCGCCGCCGTCGCGCCACCTCCGGCCACCATCTTCTCACCACATCATCCTCGACCTCCTAGCAACCCAATGGACCCAACCCCACCTCCGATCTGTCACCGGTGAAGCCCCACCATCAACATTTCCGTTTTGGGTGTTTTTGCACTTCAACCGCCTTTTTCGCCGCCACCCACGGCCAACCACCACCACCACTAGCCTCACCGCCATTCCTAAGCCCTACCCTATCAATCTCGGGTCTTCGTTTACACCCGTTCAAAAGTGAGTTTTTGAGACCCACGGCCACAGTGCATTTGGCACTGTTTTGTTGCTGCGTTGCCGCTTCTAGCACCTCCGTGATCTTTCAAAAATTATATTATAGCATTGTAAGTTTTTTTTTTCTCTAAAGAACTTTTGAGATTTAAATGTATTTCTGCGCTAATTCATATTTACTGTAAAGTTGTTGGTTGTGCCGGACTGAGTCCGAGGAGTAAGGGAGGTCGATTGGATTGATGGTTGAGAGAATATTTAGAGGGGAATTAAATTTTCTTTGTTGAGTGCAGTTTAATTTTTTGGAGGTATTAGTTTATATTTTCTGTTATGGAGTTGTGAATGAGAAGAAGTGTGCTTTGTTTAGTGTTGGTTAAATTGTTAGTAATTGTTTGGGACTGCGAACTGTTGGAATAAGTGTGAGTTATTGAAATTTGAATTGGCATTGGTCTTGATGCTTGTATTGGACAATACTGAGATTGGTATAGAATATTTTGGGTCGAAGTGAGGGCTGTCCGGATTGTTATTTGGCTGTTGGAGTTTGATTAAACTTGCTGAATTATGATCTAGAGTTTGGGTCTTGAGTTATCTAAGATCAATTTTGTGTTGTTGGACTTTAATATTTAGTTTATATTATTTTTATGAATAGGTAACGAGATGGATAGAGACTGTATTCAAGTCATAGATAATGCACTGCAGGAGTCAGGTAAGCGGGGTTCCTATGCTGGGTTTTATACAAGCTAATAAGACTGAGGTTGATTTTATGAAAACTTGCATAATTTGTGTTGTGTTGGGAACTTATGAAAATAAAGATCAACCTCGGTCACTTATCTGCATTATTCATGAAATCTGTGTGAAAAAAGAAAAATTATATTCTGACATGCATTGTGTAGACATGAGCTAAATTCTGTCATGTGGTTTCTGAAATCTGAAATAGAGCGATATTGAGAATATGAAAAGTTATGCATTTATTTGTTCTGGCTTTTGTGTTCAGCGTGTGTAAACTGTTCTGATTCTGTTTTGGTACTCTGTAATTTTTTGATATAATATCTGAAAAACCTTTGGCATGGTGTACTGGTTTTCGTATCTGACTCTGTCTCTGCTGCTCTGCTCTGCTCTGCTCTGTTTGGGTTGGTACCAACTTCTCTGTCTCTGAGTGCACCCACTTTGGAAACAAAGTGGTTTTATTGTGGTCTTTCCTGTGTGCACACTCGGGGCTCCGAGAAGAATAAAGGAAAGATTTCACCTCTGTCTCTGCCTGGTTTGGCCACCGGGGTTAGCACAACCCTACCACGGGGGTGAAACATGGTCTCTGCTCTGTTTGATGCTCTGTTTTGATCTGATGATGATACTCAGTTTATGTTATGCCAAAGCACTAAGGGTTTTACTTGTCTTAAAATCATCGCTCTGTTACTTTTGAAAATAGGTTCTGTTCTGCATGTTAACTCTGGAAAATATTTTGTTCGGCATGTTCTACTTTGTAAATGCTCATGTTTGCACGCTAGCATATGATTTCTGCTTACTGAGTTGTTGATAACTCACCCCCTATCATTATAATATTTTTCAGATGATGTGGAGAGTCCAAATGAGGACCTGGATTAGATTGTTGTTTGTGTTTAAGCTGAGGAGATGTTGGTAGAAGAAGGACTTCTGGTGTTCTTAGTTTTAATCTCTTTGAGTTTTAGTAATATCTTGGGTTTCAGTGAGATTTATGAAATTATTGGTTGGGTTGTTATGACTACCGGGAGGTTATGGACCCCTTTGATTTATTATTATTGCATTAAAGATTGTGTTGAGTTTGTAATGAGATTATTGAGAAGATTTGAGATTGATTTCATTTATGAAGTTTTTGGAGATTATTCTTCGAATGTGTTGGGAGACATAATTATGAGTGACAAGTAGTAATTCTCCAAGCCACCCGAGTTTGGGGTGTTACACTACTGATCATCAAGCCTTGTGTGGGGGACACTGGTAGCACTTGGTGAATAGACCAAAAGTATCAACTTGTCGAATGAAATTGAGTATGCTTGCCCATCCTCCAAACCCAAATCCTACAATCAATACCCACACCACCACAGAGATGTTCATGGTGTACAATTCTGCCCAACTTCCTATGAATGATGGTGGTCTTTCCACTGCATTCTGTCAAGAACAATAAGAAAACAAATTAGGCTTGTATGTCTTAAAAATTTTCATATAAATGATAAATAATAATTTTCCCAAGACAAATGAAAACTTGTTTTAGCCAAAACCAAACCTCGCTGGCAGATGCAGAAGCAAAGGTCACCATGTGTGCTAGGGCAGGAATTATGTAAACGGTGAAGCTGACCAGAAGAGATCCAACAGTTGAGTTGATGGGGCCAAAGAAAGGAAAAATGACTGCGAGGAACCATATGGGGATCACCACAGGCAGTCTGGCTATAGCTCTCTTGAACATGCTCTTTGTATCATGCATTCTAATGAATTTCTCCCACACAAAGTACAGTGGGGTGCAAGCAAACCCAAATGTTATGAACTGCAAGGAAAGCCAAAAAAACTTAGGTTCAAAGTGAATTAATGATTCCATTAATACTCTAAGCCTATAGAAATGTGATATTTATAACTTGGTGAATAAGCATAAGAATGACAGCAGTGTCTCTAAACCCAGTCCTTGGGAGCAAAGAGAGAGCAATGGCATGGGTGAGAAGCAAGTCCCCAAAAGCCCAATAGACAGCAGAAGCTGATGGTAAAGTTAAAGTGAGCACATAAAGTGTTGCTATCAAGTATATTAGCTTGAATTTATGCGGCTTCCACATTGCATGCATAATCTCCCTGCAATGTAAATTCAATTCCCCCGTTAATAAAAAATTTCACATTCACGAGTGCCTGTGCAATTAATCATAGACTTGAGTGCTAGTCCATGCTTAATATGGACAACATACAACTCAGCATAATCCACATGTTTCGTACCAGCTTCTCAAGAAAAAGTGTTCCCTTTGAAGGTGAATAGTTTCCAATGAACATGGGCTATCATGCATGTATACATGTATGGTTGTATACACATACCGACACATTGTACATGTGCGGGTGAGTCTTTATAAAGATAAGAAAAATTATATTTGCAAGTTAGTGTAGAAGATGCACCATTTGCACTACTGATATGACATATAATTACATACATTTCTCAAATCAAATACTATAGTATTTGGTAGCTACCATATAAGCGTGTCGAGGGTGTGTCCCACTACACCTACTTACAAATAGAATGACTCTAGAAATATTAGTAAATCCTCACACTGTGACAGCATGCCCACCAAAGGTGTAGAGAATGTTGGTGGCCCCAGTGAAGTAGAGAACCATATTGGCTGGTCCTGAGTGCTTCACTTCCTCTACCTATAGGCGCAGATATATATAGGATAACAAAATATATAAGAAAAATGGATCCTGAGAAGGAAATTGTGAATGATTTCACTTTTTCTAAATTTATTGATCTAAATTCATATATTACAGTCTGATTTTTACCTGCCCGTGGATAAGGGAAGCAATGGTGAGATACCATGCAGTGTAAGTGGTCATTATAAGGCCCAAGAAAGACCAGATTCTATAATTATGGAATGATGGGATGAAGACAGTTGTTGCACAACATGCGCCAAAGATATAAGTCCAAGTTCTCTTGTCAAGATTGTCGTTTATGTAGTATATGTTACTGTAGTTATAATAATGTTGATTGAAAATACGAGTCAGTCAAGATATATATATATATATATATATAATAATTCTTTCATTAAAATGAAAATTATTGTTGTTATATAAATGGCAATGAATAATTCTTGTATTTAATTGCCTTGCACATGCGATCAATTGAATTACAGATCCAAATAGAAGAAAAGTGCAGTTGAAAAAGAGGCCTACATTCCTCCAGTGTTTCCCCAACAGCCCATCAAGAACTTCAAACCACTGCACACAATCAAACTAGGAAACTTGGAAACAGAAAAGAGAAATTTGGTTTGTAGCCAAAGAAAAAAAAAACAGATGGTGATAAACTTGCACCTCTTCTGCACTGTTTCTCATAGGTAATATTTGTACCAAATCTAGCTAGCTGCATAATAATTAATGGGAGAGAGATGTAATTGCCTGAATAACATGATTCCTGAAGTCAACTTTTTCTCTCTCTTTTCTAGTTTTGTACTCAACATAAAGTACACTGATAAGGTACGCAGTCCAGCTTCCCATCAACCCATAAAAGAGCTGAAAAATGATTCCTGATGCCATTCCCAGTTGTGAAAATGAGTAGGGAAGTGTAAGAAGCACTTGTGCAACCTGCATTCCATAACACAAAAAAATACATAAGTAACTAACTGAACAATGACGTTTCCATAACAATCTGAGTCCAAAAACAATGAATTCTTTTATCTTGATCATGAACAAGTGCATGCCTGGTTAGAAGCACAGCTAAACCATGCATCATAGACCGAGCCACCATGCCAAAATAGCTTTGATAATTTACACTTGGGATCTCCTTCCTCCCGCTCCATTTCAACATAGTTTCCAGCTATAACAGTCTCAACCTTCTCAGAAGCCATTGTTATAGCCTCTGTGATATAGGAGAAGAAATGGACTAATTCAGCTTATCCTATAAATAGATGGGGAAAGTTCTGTTCACTCTTTGCTACTACTTCTTATGCTGCTAAACCTCTTTCCCTTCTATAACCTTTACAACCAATAATTGCCAACTGGGAACCTAACTGGGTCACCCCTTAAGGACTGTGATTGCAAATTTAGTGCCTGTATCATGTGGATCTACCCCTATAACTTCATTTGCAGGTGAAATAGATGTGTCCCCTACAGGTGACATGTATACTCTTGATAATACATTTTCGTTTTCTTTTCTAGAATTAAAGATGCTAATTTCCATCTGTAGGCTTGAATAGGCCCAGACCAGCATGCACTGCACGAGCGGGATGGCCCACCATGGGCTTTTTCTAATGAGAAAGAACCCATGTAAAACTGAGTGAACATGAATGGATATAGGGAAAAGTTCATTTCTGTGGTATGAGTGCTTGTGTGAGGGACTCTTAATCCAGAGTGAAGAAGATGGACTGAATCATTACTTTGAGGTGAGCTTGGTGCTGAGCATGATCAGTGACACACGTGTGCCAACTGGCTTCACATAAAAGATGTAATAATAATAATCCTTTCCTCTGTTCAAAGTAAGGTATATGGGCAATAGATTTGGCATCCTCTAATCATGATCCTAAGTGCCTCCTGAAGTCACATTTCAGTGGCAAGTTTTGAGATTGGACCAACGTGTCTAAATTCAGTTCAACTAAGGTTTAATTAGAAAAACATAGAATACAGTTAACCTCAAATTACCAACCTAATCATAATTATCCCCAAATTACCATTTTCCCTTTCCTTTAAGATAGTATCATGTCATCTTTTTCATTCATCTTAAAGATTAAATGATCATAAGTAATGGGTAAATTGAGAAATGAATAATAGTTTGGGGATAAAGTAACATCATTGATAGCTTGGTGATCATATTACAAAACAAATAGCTACACATTTTATTCTCTATTTTTTTCCTTTTGTGTTAAAAATTGGTTGAAAATGCCTTTGAGAACTGAGTTTCAAAGTCGAGTAGGTTTTTTTTATTTTATTTTTTTATTTTTTTTGGTGATTTCAAATTCATGGCAACCTTCCCAGCATCACATTATTTGAAGGGGTCGGAAGTTTCCTCTGATTTTCAGCTTATTGGTTTTATACTTTTATGTAAGGATAAAGTATATATTATGATGAATTTGGTGCATTATACAAAGAGTTATGTTTTCTTTAAGTTTTCGTTCAGCCTTTTGGAATAATTTTCATGAAATATAAATTTGGGTAGTATGTCTTGTTAGATAGCCAGTACGTGATTTGACTACTTCCTCACTATGGATGTCTCAATGTTGATTGAATTGAAGTTTAAAAAGAGAGTCGTGCTAGCATGCCGCCCAGCTTTGACTGCTAGGCGTGCTTGCTAGCACAAAGTTGCTTTTTTATTTTTATCTTCTTTTCTTTTTTTATATTTTTTTAATATATTTAAATATTTTTTAAAAATAAAAAAATATACCGATACACTAAAAATCACTTTCTTAATGATTAAGTAAAAAAAATTATATACATGAGTAGTCAAAATGAGCGACAAACTTAGGCAGCATACTAGCATTTTCCTTAAAAGTAAATCAAATGAAATTAGTCATTTTTTGGATTATAGAAGAAGTCATTTTCTTTGCCATGATTGAAGAAAGAGAGAGAGATTTAAGTAAAGAGTATTACTAAATATAATTTTAAGGTGTGTAAGATTCACGCATCTTCTTTTAAAAAAATGGGTCTACTATTAAAAAATAGACTGGCACTTTCGAGAACTATACGAATCATTCTCCTTAAGTTAGTAACCTTCCCTTCATAAACTATGATCCTAAAAGACTAATCTACTTATTGAATTTCATAATTGGTTAAAAAAAGTTCTCTAATTAGATTTATATATGCTTTTAATGTATCAAAATATCTTGTAAACATATCTCATGCTATGATCCATAAAAGTGGCCTCATATCTATAACTTTGATCTGAGTTATTGCTTTCTAAGAGATTGTAGATAGTTACAATAGATACATTGTCATATCTCAAGTCTAGAAAAATGCTATAAAGCATGATCGATAAGTCAGTCTTTTTTTCCATTTTCTCTTTCTATGCATGCAGCCTGATTTTGATGGTGATGATAATGGATAACCTAATCGTTACATGTCCAAATCAATAGGTCCTAACCCACCTTGCATCTGCAAGTATAGACATAAAAGAAAATTAATGTACACGATACTAGCAATGGGGGACCAAGAAGCCATTGAAATACCCCAGTTCTTTGACTAGATATACTTGTTAGACATCAATCATTTTCTCAAGTTCCTAATGATCAGTTGATCATTCGGCATGTTTTGATGGAGCGTAAAGCTATTTTCATTACAGCAAGCAACGCTATTTTTTATGTTAAATTTTGTCATTTTCGATCACACTTATTCTGTATCACATTTTAAATAGTTTTATATGTCAATCACTTAGATAAAAATTCATTTAAAATGATTTATATTATCAAGTATTAATAAAAATGATCAAATCTACCATGAAAACATTCTCTCTTCTCTTAGGACACAACAAGCTGAGCATGAAATTTGAGATGGAATTACCATTTGTTTTGGGCTAGGGTGGACAGTATAGGATGTACAAATGAAAAAGAATAAAGCTAGTCTGCCGCCCCAAATTGACCGCTTAGTGAATTTTTTTTTTTTTTAACTTAATGATGAAAGAAGTGATTTTAAGTATATTGATTTTTTTTTATTTTTAAAAATATTTAAATATATTAAAAAAATATAAATAAAAAAATAAAAAATAAATTATTTTTACAACTATCAATCAAGTAAAACAGAGTAGCCCCAATGAAAAATATCCAAGATTTAAAAAATGCAACAAGGCCTGAAATTAAGGGATTGGCCCAAATAAAATATAGCCTTGAGAAAAATGGGCTGGGCTAAACTCTTTTAAGGCAATAACTCATCCCTGACTGATGTAGCCATTCACATTTGTGTTGGCAATGGAGGGGTATGCCTTAGAATCACAGGCCTAATTTTAAGCAGTAAAGCACAGACAGTGACAGTTGGGCAGGGGAGGTATAGCCATCAAGCTGGTAGCCAAAGAGATTTTGACCGCGGAGGTACGGGAATAGTTGAGCCCGCCATAGAAGATCATAGTTGTCATAACATAGTTTAATAGTGATGAAGAGATGAAGTTGGGTGGGAGAGAGAGAATTAGCAGCGGATTTGGAGGAATTACTAGAAGAAGACAGAGTATGTAACAAAATAGAGGAGAGGAACGGAAATGCTCAGAGAGCATGAGGCATAGAATTCTGGAAAGTATTCACTGATTTCGATTAATCACTATGCACGATACAAGCATTTTCTTATACACATGTTTCCTAACAAACTAACCAACTAACAGAAAGAATCTTTATTATGGAAATATGTACAAAATAGCAAATGTAACAGAATAATCAACATAAGGGAAGTATGGCGTATCTGGTCATCCTTCTTCAGACTTTAGTATCTGTTCTAGACGACATGTAGCTGTTGTGGGTGTGGGTGAATGACGACCTGCAGCTTCATTATGTAATAGCCCCCCGCAAGATGGAGAATAGAGATTCACTATTCCCATCTTGGACAAATGTCTTTGCAAAAGATAAGAAGGCAATGCCTTGATAAAAATGTCAGCTAGTTGGTATTGAGATGCAATATGAGCTGTGGTGACAGCTCCTTCTTGAATTTTATCCCTTATTAGGTGACAATCCAACTCAATATGCTTCGTCCGTTCATGGAAGACCGGATTAGCAGCTATGTGAAGAGCGGCTTGGTTGTCACAATAAAGGACTGCAGCTTGTGGATGTGAAATTTTAAGATCAGAAAGTAAGTAGCGCAACCAAGTGAGTTCGGAACAAGTTGAGGCCATGGAACGGTATTCGGCTTCAGCCGATGAACGAGATACCACAGTTTGTTTTTTTGTTTTCCAAGAAACAAGGGAATCACCAAGAAAGATACAATATCCTGTAGTGGATCGACGAGTGTCGGGGCATGAAGCCCAATCCGAGTCGCAATAAGCTTTGAGTTGAAGTTGAGAGGTAGAGGGTAGCAAAATACCTTGTCCCGGGGTAGCTTTGATATATCTCAAGACTTTATGAGCAATGGCTGAATGTTGAGTCCTTGGATTGTCCATAAACTGACTAAGGAGCTGCACAACGTAGCACAAATCAGGCCGAGTGAGGGTGAGATACAATAGACGACCAATGAGCCTCCTATACGAGCTTGGATCTGAAATGGGGTCACCAGAATCCTTGCTCAATTTAAAATTCTGGTCAAGTGGCAGCTTGGTGGGTTTGCTGCCAAGGGTTCCTGTGTCAGCCAAAATATCCAATGCATACTTGCGTTGGCATAGGTGAATTCCTTTAGAAGATCGGGCAATTTCCAAGCCAAGAAAATAGCGTAAAGGACCAAGATCCTTGATCTTAAAATGGCTATTAAGGAAAGATTTGAGAGCTGTGATAGTGGCTAAACAGTTTCCAGCCACAATGATATCGTCTACGTAGACTAACAAGACAGTAAATGCAGTACCATCAAGCTTGGTAAAAAGACTATAATCGGCTCTAGATTGTTGAAAACCAAAGACAATAAGAGAGGAGGAGAATTTTGAGTACCATTGTCGTGATGCTTGCTTAAGGCCATAAAGGCTCTTAAGTAACTTGCATACTTGTTGAGGTCCTCCTTTGTTGTATCCCGGGGGTTTGCGCATGTAAATCTCCTCTTCTAAGTCACCATGAAGAAAGGCGTTATTGACGTCAAATTGATCAAGAAACCATCCATGGATGGCTGCCACCGAGAGCAAAACCCGAACTGTCACAAGTTTAGCTACCGGAGAAAAAGTCTCCGTGTAATCTACGCCCTCTTGTTGTGTAAAACCGTTGGCAACAAGTCTTGCTTTCAATCTCTCCACTGACCCATCAGAATTAAACTTAGTTTTGTAGACATACTTGCAGTCAATGGCATCTTTTCCAAGAGGTAAATCAGTGATAATCCAAGTTTGGTTCTGTTCTAAAGCTTCCAGCTCTTTATTCATGGCCTGACACCAGCCAGGGTGTGCCACGGCTTGCTTGTAGGTTTGAGGTTCAAACACAGTGGAAATAGAGGTGGAGAAAGCACTAAAAGTGGGTGAAAATTTCTGGTAGGAAATAAAATTTGAGAGTGAACAGGAATTACCATGAGGAGGTGCAGGAATCTTGAATAACGATTGATCTAAGGCTGAAAATGAAGCCTGGTCACAGTGGAAGTCCTGCAAATATTGGGGAGCTCTTCTTGATCTAGTAGACCTGCGTAGCTGAGTATTGGATGGATTTGGTAGAGGTGGAGATGGAGGAGAATTGATGGGAGACATATGGGAGGGTGTAGTAGGCAGAGAGGAAGATATAATTTCTGGTAGGGCAGTGGAATTGGAGGGTGAAGTTGAAGTGGGAAAATCAATGTTATTAGGTAAAGGTTGAGAGAAAACAAAGCTGGGATTAGAGGATGTGGTGGAAGTATGAATGGGCAAGGATTGGAAAGGGAATATTGACTCATGGAAAATTACATCCCGAGAAATGAAAATGGTGTGGGACTCAATGTCAAGTAGTTTATACCCTTTGGTACCAAAGGGATAACCAAGAAAAATGCACATGCGACCTCGGGGATCAAATTTTTTTCTACCGTGGGAAAGGGTAGAAGCAAAACATAGGGAACCAAAAATTTTGAGGTGAGAATAGGTGGGTGGAATGTGGAACAAAAGTTCAAAAAGGGTTTTATTCTTGAGGAGTGGACTAGGGGTTCTATTTATTAAGTAAGTTGCTGTCAACACACAATCATTCCAATATTCTAATGAAAGACCAGCTTGGAGTTTTAAAGCACGAGCCACATTAAGTATGTGTTGGTGCTTTCTCTCAACAATGCCATTTTGTTGAGGAGTGGCAACACAAGTGGTGTGATGCACAATTCCTTTGGAGTTAAAAAAATCTGTCATAAGGAATTCACTGCCATTGTCAGTCCTTAATATTTTTATTTTCAGTTCAAATTGGGTCTCAACAAGATTTGAGAAAGCTTCAATGGTTTTTCTTGTTTCTGATTTATTTTTAAGAAGATACAGCCATGTACTTCTAGTGAAATCATCCACTAAGGTAAGGAAAAATTTGGAACCATCATAGGCAGGAGTCGAACATGGTCCCCATAGATCACAGTGCATTATTTCAAAAGGTTTTGAAGTTTTGTGTATGCTGTGAGAAAAAGGAAGTCGATGTAACTTGGCCAAAGGACAAATGCAGCAAGGCTTTTCATTAGAAGTGATATGCTGTTTTACAATAGGATCTGAAATTAAATGCAAAACAGGAAATGAAAGATGGCCTAGGCGACAATGCCATAGGTCAGTGACATTGACAGGACTCAAAACAGATGCAGAAATTGAAGATTTGGCAAGGGAAAACTGTGAGAGAGTGGTAGCTAAAGTTGAAGGAGAGACTGTAGTTTTGAGCAGGTAGTAGAGACCATTCCTCACTTCACCCTTCCCAATCGTTATCCAAGATAAAAGGTCCTGGATGAGACAAAAATCAGAGAAGAAAACTAGGCAACATGTGAGTGTAGCAGTCAATTTTTTTGCTGAAAGCATATTAAATTGAAAGGAAGGGACACATAAAACATCCGTGAGAAAAATGGAGGGTGTGAGTTGGACACATCCTATGTGAGTGACAGGGACTTCAGTCCCATTTGGTAATTTGACAGAATAAGATACCTGTGCAATGATCTTTGTGAAAGAGGAGGTGCAGCAGACCATATGGTCTGTTGCACCAGTGTCTATAATCCAAGGAGTGTCGCGTGTGTGCAATAGTGTGTGTGTGGATAAGTAAAGGGAAATACCAGAAAGCTTAGAAGCGGAAGCTGAATGAATGTTGGACTGGATCTGATTAGCGGATGGATGAGCAGCAATGGGAGACTCCCTTGGCTGGAGTAGGGCCATTAATTGTTGATACTGGGACTTAGTTAAACCAATTCGATCATCACTGAGATCCTCAAGGTCAGAAACAGAACTTGAAGTAGTCTGAGTGGCAAACACAGCATGATTTGGAGTTTTATTGTAAAATTTGTGGCCTAGTGGGTAACCATTTAACTTGTAACATTTTTCCATCGTATGGCCAGATAAATGACAGTGAGAACACACAGGGGGCTCAGCATTACCGGCTTTGAAACAATTCTCAAAAGAATGTCCAGTGATTTTGCAGTGTGTGCAGTAGACCCGTTCCTTCTTTTGGTTTGGTTTGGATTGGAGTGATGGTTTAGGGGTAAAGTGGAAGGGCCTTTTGATGGCAAAGGCCATGGAATCAGGGGAGGGATTGGAAGTTGGAAGGAGTAGGTGTTGACGTTCCTGCTGATGGATAAGTGAGAAAACTTTTGTGATGGAGGGCAATGGATCCAAGAGCATGATCTGATCCCGAGCAGGAGAGTAAGTGTCGTTTAATCCCATGAGGAATTGAAAAACACAATCTCGTTGGTATCGGTCAACAAATGATTTCAGAGAGTCACATGTGCAGATGGGAAGTGGATCGTAAATAGATAGTTCATCCCAAAGCGTCTTAAGTTTACCATAGTAAATACTTACAGAGTCATTTTCTTGGAGGAGTCGAGCTAGGGTCTGCTTGAGCTGGTAGATGCGAGGCCCGTTCTGATGAGAAAATCTATCCTGAAGATCGAGTCATATGTCGCGAGCAACATCAACGAAGACCACGCTGGACTTGATAGCTGGGCTGATGGAGTTCTGTAGCCATGAAACGACCATGTCGTTGCAACGTTCCCAGATTTCAAGAAGAGGGTCCTCTGGTTTGGTGGGTCGAGGGATGGCACTAGTGATAAATCCTAATTTGTTTTTAGCACGAAGGGAACGCCGCATAGCGCGGGACCAGGTTGCATAGTTATCGGAGGTAAGCAAATCAGTGACTAAAATCACTGCAGGGTTGTCGCCGTTGTCCAATCGAAACGGGTTGCTTGGGTCTGTTAGGTTTAGGTATTTTGTCGAATGGTTGGTAGGCAAATGGGTTGTGTGGGCAGAGTGGTTCGCGGAATGGGTTGGAGATGAATCGGCTGAACTTTCCAGAGGATCTTCCATGGATGGATGCTCTCATGCTCTTGATACCATGTAACAAAATAGAGGAGAGGAACGGAAATGCTCAGAGAGCATGAGGCATAGAATTCTGGAAAGTATTCACTGATTTCGATTAATCACTATGCACGATACAAGCATTTTCTTATACACATGTTTCCTAACAAACTAACCAACTAACAGAAAGAATCTTTATTATGGAAATATGTACAAAATAGCAAATGTAACAGAATAATCAACATAAGGGAAGTATGGTGTATCTGGTCATCCTTCTTCAGACTTTAGTATCTGTTCTAGACGACATGTAGCTGTTGTGGGTGTGGGTGAATGACGACCTGCAGCTTCATTATGTAACAGTAGAGGCCATGGATATTTGACATATGTCTTTGTGGTTCTTGATACCATAAAAAAAAAGTATTGACAAACAGATTTTGTACGTGAGAATGTTTTCCTCTATATTTTCTTGAGGATCAACGTATATTATTTATAAAAGTTTTGATATATTTGAATCTATAACAAGAGTTTATCTGAAAGTATATCAGATTTACAAGAGTTGTTATCGCCTGGCTAGATTTCCTCCTTGATTCTTATCTTCACGTTGGTTGTCATCTCGATGTGGCTTCTTATCTTTGTTTCCTTTTGCTTTATTAGGTTGTTGAGCTTTATCTAGTTTTTTGAGTATTTGTTGATCCATTACCCTTATCGATCGACTATAACCTTTGGTGCCTCCTTGCGCTCCTCTTTAGGTTAATTTGCCTCGGCTTATAGAGCGATAGGCCGGCCAATTTCCGCATGCATCATTGTCTCAGTATTTCATATGGGGTTCTTTTTGCTTGTATGAATTTAGATTATTCAAGTTAATTAAGCGCACTACAAGAAAACTGTTTATTTGTGACCAGTTAATTTTAGTAAAATGACTATTTACAGTTAAAATGAGTCTGTTTTGATCATAAATAATCTTTTCGTCGCAATTAAATGGCTACAAAAACTTGTTTTTCTTGTAGTGGCGCAGCAGTGAAAACATGAACTCAATATATATATATATATATATATATATGTATGTATACTTGCCTCCAGGAGCTGCAGATGATCATGATCGAGAATTAATTAACATGATAAAGGTGAAGTAACGAGGTAGTAAAGAATGGAACCCGAATAAACTTGCATTCAAGGATCAGGAAAGGAATCTAACAGTCTTTTGGTAGTAAAGTTTTCTAGCAATGAACAAAACTGCATGCTTTTGATCCACTAGAATCCCTCACTCCACACGTATTCTTCTCAACTGATCGACCACCTTTATTTATATAAAGTGCTGCATTTCTACCTCTCTAGCAGCTTGTTGTGTACCTTATTTAACTAACCCAACAGACAACTAACTAAAAAGAGAGGCCAGAAGAAATGGCATTTCATACTCATCATGTGCATTTAGCAGTTCTCTGGGTTCTGGTTATCATGATTTCATCAGGTATCTACTACGTTAGTCTATCTTAATTGTCTTCTCCTTTATTTGCTCTTAATTTTATTTATGTATTGCTTTTTACTTATCAACATTCTCTGATCAGTTTCTTTCCCGATCGAGTTTGAAAGTCTCTAACAATAGTCATGAGATATCGTCACTATACGAAGTATATATTACAATATTTATTGAACAGTTAATCTTATTCGAAAAATCTATATTAACAACAATAAATACTTTAAACCCATTTTATGTGTCTATTTTCCTACTACCAAAGCTCCTAAATTTGGACTTAAGTTGATGTATGGGATATTTATTTTTTTAGAGATGCTATTCATCTTTCTATACCACATATCTTACATATTTTAAATTTTTTATTTTATTTTATTATTGTTAAATTAATTGAATTATTTTATTCATCGTTCATACATTATGTACATATTTGTTATGGAAAAAAAGGAAAAAAAAAATTGAAAAATGCGTGATATGTGAGATACTATGTAGAATTATTCATTTTTCTTACGTAAGACATTCTTGAATCTTACGTACTGCACAGAGGGGCAATTTTTGCACTGTTTTATTATCGTAGGAATGGAAATGATCTAATTTTCCTTGGATGGTCATGCATGACCAGGAGCCAAAGTGTCCGAGTCCGCAAGAATCTTCACCATTATAAACAACTGCAAGGAGACAATCTGGCCGGGAGTTACACCAGGGGGGAACTTCAACGGAGGCGGTTTCGAGCTGAAACAAGGCCAGTCCATGGTTTTCACCGCGCCGGTCGGCTGGGTCGGCCGGATTTGGGGTCGGACGGGCTGCAACTTCGACAAGAACGGCAAGGGATCATGCCAGACTGGAGCCTGCGGTTCTTCCCTCAAGTGCACGGCCTCCGGAAAGACCCCGGCTTCCCTAGCGGAATTCACCCTCGCAGCACTCGACTATTACGATGTCAGCCTCGTGGACGGCTTCAACTTGCCGATACTCATCACGCCCTTACACGGCAGTGGAAACTGCAGCATTGCCGGTTGCGACGGCGATTTGAGGACGCAATGCCCATCGGAGCTGGCCGCGAAGGCCAACGGGAACGTCGTGGCGTGCCGGAGCGCATGCGACGTGTTCAACACGGACGAGTACTGTTGCAGAGGGGTTTTTGGGAACCCAGTGACGTGTCAACCAACGTATTATTCGAAGAAGTTCAAGTCAGTCTGCCCTACTGCGTATAGCTATGCATACGACGATCCCACCAGCATATTTACGTGCTCTGGAACGGACTATGTCGTCGCTTTCTGCTCATCCAGGTAATGTTTATACTTCATATTTTCTAATCACTGACGTTAAATATAATCATAGATTACATCAATATCGTATATTCATTTTTTAAAAAAAATAAGATTTATTATAATTTTTTAACATAGATCTTATATTTATTTATTTTTTTAAATGAATATACGACGCTTGCACTATAATCCATAACTATAAATATTATTTTTCTATTATAATATTCATAATCCATTTAAATCACCAGCATTTTTAAAGTTTCTTCCACATTTATTTCAAAATAATGGATTAAATATGATGACCTAGCTAGCCACCTGATCTCTATGGTGATTTGATTAGTGTTTCGTTCAAAAATATTGAAAAAAATCTAATTACATATCTTGCATGCATTTTGACATAACTACTATAAAAACGTGTATATATATATATATATAATTATATTTGTAAATCGGCGTGGATCGAGGACATATATACTATCGGCCACATGCTTATAAATAACATAACTTTAAAACATAATGTGCCAATGGCAAATGAAGACACTTTTTTTAATTTGAGCTATTCGAAAAAAGAATAACTATATATATATATATATAATAATTCTAAAGTGTGCAACCTTGCGTACTTCTTTTGAAAAAATGTAAATTTTTTCATGAGTTTTGGATTTGTGCAACTTTTTTAAAGAGAGTATTAGAACTTTTCATACCTTAATATTATACAAATCATGCATTTTCCATAAAAAAAAGAGAGAGTTATTCAATAATATTGCTTGAATGTCATTCATGTATCACTCACGTAACATTATTAGTGTGGTAGACACATAATGCATGAGAGTTATGGTTTAATTTTTCAATTTCAATTTTCTATGACAAGCATGCATGCCTACCACATCAATAGTATTAAGGCCTCATTTTAGAGAATGAGATGATATAAGAATCTGTAAATAATAGTAAAATAGTTTGTGAATAGTAGTAATGAAATCATTTGACTTAAGATAATGTTTTATTGAGTTTTGAGAAATGATCAGAGAAAAAAAGTTAAATAAAAATATAATAAAATTAAAATATTATTTTTATTTTAAAATTTAAAAAAGTTGAATTGTTTTGTGTATCTTGTTTGGAAGGAAGTTTGGAAAATTTATATTTGATTTTGTGTTTGAATAATGATTAGGTAATAATTAGATTAAAAACTTTTCTCTGTATGGGCTAATGAGTGCAAAACTTTTTTAAGTACTTTTATAATATTTTTCCAACTCAACTTTCATGCTTAATTTCCTATCAGTACTTACTGAACAAGTTAATTAATCTCTCTCGAACACCTCAGGAATCAACCAGTGTGTACATATCATAACAACAGGCTGGTCTGCAACGAATCAAAAGGTTCGAAATCTTCGGATGAGAGATGGTGGTCTCTGATTCTTGCTTCCATGTTGGCTGTTAATTACTTATATTGGACTATTAGTTAAAATATTATAAAACAAAAATCTCTCGTGTCATGTTTTCTTTAATTTCTTGGAGGCTTATACTACAAGAAATAAGGTATTTTGTGACGATTTTGTGTCTGTTGAAAATAAAATTTGACATGTCGGTAAGATGGAGAATGCATCGTATACACCGGGTTGCAAATATACTTTTTTTTTATAACGTGAGCTAAAATTAATTAAAAAAAAAATCTAGCTTGGGTTATTAAAAAATATATATATATATATATTTGCAACCCGGTGGATGCATTTTCCATCTTACCGACATGTCAAATTTAAAAATAAAAATAAAAATAAAGTTTTGAAACTTCTTTAGAAACTTGCTCCTATCATGTTCATTGGTGTACAGATTTTATCCTCTATATTGACTTATAAATAGAAAGATTATGTTATAAACTGATCTGTAAAGATATTAATTGTTACAAGTTTTTTAATTTAGTCTATCAAAAAAATCAGATTGTATCTAGTTATCCTAATGAAAAATATTTTAGTCATAAAAAGATTATAAAAAAATAAATCTATAAAATAACATGTCTCGATGTGCTATAATAAATTTTAAAATTATTTTTATCATAAACAATACGTCTAACAGATTATATAAAATTATATCACTTTATAAATTTATTTTTATATAACCTCATTTTCATAAAGGCAAAAGTTAAATTTTAGTTAGGACAGACTGTACGTAAGCAAGTTCATGCGCTAATGAAATAGACTCAAATATTGTTCTGCCTCCCACAAAAGCAACTTGCTGTAGCGAAAAAAAAAAAAAGGGAAAATCTATTAGGCCCACGTGCAACATCCCCAATTTTTTTTTTTTATAAAAGTTAACTCAAAAAATGATATGGTTTATATGATATATTAAATTTATTTTATAATAAAACTAACTAATTTACGATCCGCATATCATATGAAATTTGTAAAATCTGTCAAGTATTTCTCTCCTGAAACTTTTTTGGATGAGTGTATGTATATTTGGGATATAAATGTGTTTTACGTTACCCTTTGGGACATCTTTCAATAGAGTTATCTGCCTCTGAATTAACCATGAGTTGAGGAATAACATGAAGAAAGGCTTGAGGATCATAAACAGGTTCTTGTGTCAGTTGCTCTGATGAAAAAATTCAACAGCTGCAGCGTGTATGGTGGAGTGAATTGTGATCTAAGGGTACTTGTTAGACCCCCATGTCGAGTTGTCTCTAGAGATGTCACACATGTCCTAGTCATGGTCGAGACATGCACCTTGGCTAGCCCACAAGCATGCATTGGCTCGTGGGCTGACATGCACGAGGCGCCCAGCATGCATGGATGCCTTAGCCCCCGTGATGGCTCACACAGGGCGCCCAGCATGCAGGCCAACGAGGTTAGTGAGTGCTTACCCATGCGCGCAAGCATGCACTTCGCGCCCATGAGCGCAGCACTGGGCACAGCACTGCGCCGCGCGCTCATGCACGCCCCCATGCACATCCTTGTGTGCGCGCCCATGCGCTGCACAGCCTTAGCGCACGCACACGCGCCCATTCACAACACAACACCGCCAGCCCACCTGCCGCACGCCAGTGAGGTTAGTAGCATGCCTCAAAGGCATGTTATCCAGTGCACGGCTCCAGCCCGTGCCTTGCAGGCTAGGCCAGTGGCATGCCCATCAGGCATGCCATCCAGCGCATCGCTCCAGCCCATGCCTTACAGCCTCAACGCCCAAGCCACCAGCTTGGGCCATGCAGAGTCAACGCCTAGGCCACTAGCCTGGGCCATGCAGCGCACCAACATGGCTCACTACCAACAAGTCATGTCACACTACTTAGCCATGGCTCAGCCCAAAGACCACCATGCACCATCCTAGCCCACCATAGGCCCATGCATGCCACGGCCAAGCTTGGTCCATGCCACTATCATATTTATTTATTTTATTTAATTATTTATTTATTTCCAATGGACCTATTGGGAGTTTCCAACTTTTATTACTTATAAATAGAACATCCTTCCATTGCTTTAGAATCTTTTGGCAAATATCCTAGAGGGAGGATTATTGTTTGAGAGATCATAAACGGTGCCTTTGCACTTGGGATTTTTGAGTGAAATTCGTGAATCCCAAAGAGATGATTAATTGCAATTCATTAAATATGTGTAATTCATTTATCTTGTTCTTGCAACTTGGTGCAATTCGTGAATCCAAGTTATGTTTATCAATATATGAGGTTTATTCAATTCTTGTGCAATTCGTGAATCAAGTGTTGAATTATCAATCTTTGTTCATTCAAGTTCTTAAGTATTTTACTTTTGTTTTTTAGTGTTCTTCATTGTGTTCTTGGTGTTCATCATATTGTTGCTCTTCCAAATCCAATAAACCCTAGAAGTCGACCAACCATAGTGTTTGTCAACTTTCCATAATTGTTTTGCTTCATCCATTTTACCCAAGCCGAAACACACTTTCCTACTTGGTCAAATTCTTATTCGGCTACCACTTGCCTAATTTGAATTTGCCCTAGCCGCCCACCACTCTTTCCATATTAGTGTTCCTACATTTTAGGAACCCTAATTGACCAAATCCTTTACCCTAGCCGGTCATACACTTTCCAACATTGAGTTCCAAGATTTTAGGAAACTTTCCTAAAATCACTCAACACCCAACTCGTCCAACCCTAGCCGCCCATTACCAAACCCTAAATCTAAACCCTAGCCGTCCATCACCATCTTCCAAACCCTAAACCTAAACCTCAAAGTGGAGCCAACCCTAATTTCCCCATTGTCGTGCGCCCCTTTCCACCATTGTAGTCATACACTTCATCAAACATTTTCATCATCCCATACACCAATTCAAGCCTAAACACCTAACCTCACCATACCAAAGTGGTCATCCTGATCACCATTGTTCGAGAATCAAGTAAGAGAGGAACGGGCTTTCGGTCATCTCAAAGAGATCCTAAGCGTGGAGATCATAGTGTTTAAGGACTTGACCGAGGTCCCTAACAGTACTTCACTGTTAGGCATGCATCTTTATGGAAGACAAATTCTTTTATTTAAAAGAAATATTCTAGTCACAAAGTGATTATACAAAAATAATTCTAAAAATTGATGTGACTTGATGTGATTTATCAGATTGTAAAATTATTTTTATTGTAAAACAGATCCGACAGATTATATGAAATTACGTCAATTTGTGATATTACTTTTGTGTAATTCTTTTGTAGCTTTAGCACTTCTTGATTCAAATTTTAACACTTGATAAATCAGTAATGCCTAGTTTTTGGGTTTGACATGTAATTTGGATAAGGTATAAATCTACTACTGTACTAAAAATGAGAGTTAATTGTTGGTTGGTATATTCTCAAAAAAATTTCTTCGATCACTCAAAAAATTTAAGGGAAAAGTTTCAAACAAGTCAGGTGTCATTCTCGCCTAGATCCTTTGGATCAATGGGCAACACCTTGGTTTCTCGTTGAGAGAACTAATGATCGAATCCCCCTCTCCAATGTAAAAAATAAAAATAAAAGTCGGGTGTCCTTCCCCTAGTTTTACACCCTCCAGTTAAATTGCGACACATAATAGCCTTATGGGAGTTACCTTGGGTGCGAGTCCTACCTACCCTTTCTCTTGCTCTCTTCTCTCTTCCTCTCTTCCCTCTTCCCTCTTCTCCCCCAAAACTCTCCATTTTCTCTCTTCTCTATTTGAACCCAATATTGTCTCCGTCTCTCCTCTCCAATATCATCGAAAACCTCTCTCTCCTTTCCCTTCGTCCCATTTTCTGAAACTTCTCCCATCTCCGTCGAACCCATCCCATCTCTATGGCAAATGAGGTTTCGTCGAGTTCAGAGCAAGATGTGTGGCCTATTGTACAAGAAATGGCACTGGTTCATGCTTTAAAAACCTTCTCAAACAAAGCCAAATAGCGTTGGGAACAAGTTGCAGCAGCAATGCTTGGGAAGATTGTGAACTAGTGCAAGAAGAAATTTACATTGCTGAAAGAGAGTTTAGAAACAAAAAAGATGCAGTATAATTCGTTGTCTAAGGGTGCATAAAACTTGAAAAGGTGCATGAGGGAAATGTTTTTGGATTCCTATCTCATATTTAGTTCTTCCATGGTAGGCAACGCTCAAGCTACGTTGTACTTGACATAAATCTCTTCATCAGGTTTCAATCTTGATTTTGTTCCTATGCCATATAGGCTTTTATATATTTTTTTGAATGGGAGAGTTCGAGATGGCAAAAGTTGTGATGGGTTCGACGGAGGGGGAGGATGAGAGATAGGGGAACATATTTTTATTTTTATTTTTTGGGTGGGGAGTGGGGGGAGATCAGGTTTTTTCCCCAAGGGAGGGGAGGCGACGATCAATGACGGTTGGGGAGCACAATTGGTATCATAGTGAATATCAGAGTAGTGAATATCGGGATTCTTTGGGTTGGAGAGGGGTGAGGGAGAGAAGGGGCTAATGGATAAACTGCATTCACCTCTATTTTTCATTTTGCTCGAATTTCTACGTGTCTTAGTATTATTAATGGGTGTACCATCCAGGTGGTAGTCGCACCCAAAATTTAAACCTTGTGGACAACCCAATTTAGGCTACCCAAAGGGGTGGCCGTCCACTAGGGCAACCGTTGTAGGTTGCTTCTTAGCTGTCATTTTTTGTCAGGCAACTATAAAACTTATTGTAGTGGTATATTTTTAGGTGTTTATTGGCCACACATTATATTTATTATGTATTATGTAATATAAGAGCTTCTAACTTTATAAATTTGTGTTTAAATATATTTTTGGTTGTGAGATTACATCCCTAGTTAAAAAGAGAAGTATTATAAAGAAAAATTATAAAAATAAATTTATAAATTAATATAATTTTATATAATACCTTAAATTTAATTTATAATAAGAAAATACGTAAATTTACCAAACAGTCGACCTAGACCATCCTCGTAAATAGTTTTTTTTTATTATTTTTCACTATTTTCAAATTTGTTATTTTTAATTTTAATTTTTTACATAAAAATGAAGAACTGTCAACTGATCTCCCAAATCAAACTATTTTGTTTGTCAATAAATAGGAAAAAGAAAATTGCTGGTAATGATTACGTAACCAAATCTTGCAGGCGCTGCAAGACAAAAACGAACGAGGCCATTGTAGATTATCAAATTAAGTCAAGAAAATGGCGAGCGAGGGTGGTGGAAAGGTCTCCTTCAAAGTGACTCTCACCTCCAATCCAAAGCTTCCTTTCAAAGTGTTCGTAAAACCTAGCCCTTCACAATATGTATATATCTCTATAAATGTTCCAATTTCTGAGTCCATGATTCTTATTCGCGGATTCTCGCAAATTCTTTCTCAGGTTTAGCATTCCGGAGGCAGCACCTTTCACTGCTGTTCTCAAATTCGCCGCCGAAGAGTTCAAAGTGCCTCCCCAGACCAGCGCTATCATTACTAACGGTCATTCCATATTTCCCTCTTTATCTAGGGCATTCCTTGCATGTTGTTCATCCTCTTACTTTTTCGAATTTTTTCGCCATTTATTTTTGGCGATTACTGACCAGGTTATACTTTAACAAGGAAATTATAACTTTATCCGCTCAATCAATAAGGAACCCCTTGAGGTCCGATTAGAGTAGTTTAGGTGTATATTTTACGCTGTTAAGAACCTGATAGATGAATGCTTGTAATGGAGGAAGATGGAATGCTGAAGATGGTTGCTGTAAATAACGAACAGAGTGCACGGAAGGTGTTTGATGAAAATACTATGAGAGATTGTATTGCTACGGGAGTGCTTTGAGGGCTCCCAACCTCCTTACAATTTAATTCCTTACAATCAGATTCTTTTTTTATCCCGTTCCTCTCCACTCACATTTCTCTTTATGCTTACAATTTCTCTCACTTGTAACTAACTCTCCCAATTGATAAAATAACCTTACTGACTATGAAATTGCAAATGACAGACTGAGGCACAGGTTTTAACTCCCAACCTTGACCCCAACGCACCGTTTGAAGTTTACTAACTTAAACGGTGCGTTTAACAGTTATTAAACGCAGCAACTATAACATAAAAACGCACGCACCCATACTTAATTCAAAACGCACGCACACTGCCCCCCATTCCACTTGAAACGCACGCACACTTCACGATTTCTCCTCCAACGCACGCCACCGACTCAGTCTTCAGGATCTCACTACGCACCGTTTCCCCTTTATCTCCTTACGTCGTCGTTCCGAGTTAGACCTTAACACTTAATCACTTCAGCTTCCACTTCTTACTTCCAGTTCGACGCTCCTCAGTTCTTTACTCTAGGGTTCTTCGCTCCTTGTCCCAAAGCCATCCGCCGGTTCATGACAACTCCCTCCCATCACAGCACCTTGCCCACAAGGTGTGGGTAAAGGCCTTGTAGACGCCATAGCAGTTCCCACGTGTTCTCTTCAGTCGGCAACCCCAACCACTTCACGAGGACCTCGGTAACTGCTCTTGCACCCTGTTTCTTCATGCGCCTTTCAATGATTCTTTCTGGTTCTGGTCTTAATTCACCTGTGTGATCTGTAGGTGGTAGTGATGGGAAGATTGGAACTTGACAGCCGATTTTTCTTTTTAAACAAGACACATGGAAGGTCGGGTGGATCTTGGAAGATTCTGGAAGCTTCAATCTGTAAGCCACTGCACCTATTTTAGCTTCGATTTGAAAAGGCCCATAGAATCTGGGAGCTAATTTCATGTTGTGTCGAATTGCTAGGGTTTTCTGTCTGTATGGTTGTAGCTTCAAATAGACCCAATCTCCTACTTCAAACTGTCTCTCAATCCTTTTTTTATCAGCAAAATGTTTCATTCGATTACTAGCTTCACTTAAATTATTCTTCAGCAACTGTATCACCTGATCCCTATCCCTTAAAACTCGGTCTGCCATGTTATTCATGCTTGTTCCCGGAACATAAGATAGTAAGGTGGGAGGAGGGTACCCGTACACAGCTTCAAAAGGGATCATTTTTGTTGATGCGTGATAAGTGGTGTTGTACCACCACTCTGCCATAGGTAACCAAACTGACCAGGACTTGGGTTTAACCCCTGCGTAGCATCTTAGGTAGCATTCCAATCCCTTGTTAAGTGCCTCGATTTGGCCATCAGTTTGAGGATGATAGGCCGAACTATAATCAAGAGAGGAACCCTGGGAGTGAAATAGAGCCTGCCAAAAAGAACTCAAGAAAATAGGATCCCTATCCGACACCACGGACCTAGGAAACCCATGCAGCTTAAAGATATTTTTCATAAACACATCAGCGACTACTTGAGCTGTATAGGGGTGGGACAAGGCTATAAAGTGGCCATATTTTGAAAAGCAGTCCACTACCACAAAAATAACACTGAATCCCTTAGAGTTAGGTAACCCATCAATAAAATCAAGTGATATGTCGGTCCAAGGCTGATCCGGGATGGGTAAGGGTTGTAATAACCCTGCTGGATAAGTTGTTTCATATTTAACAGCTTGACAGGTCTCACATTCTCTCACCAGCTGCTTGATGTCCTTCTTCATCCCCTTCCAATAAAAATCTCGTTTGGCTCTTTGATATGTTTTTAAATATCCGGAGTGACCTGCTTGGGGGTTATTATGAATGTACTGCAGCACTTTTAGCTTAAAATCAGAATCCGGGTTCAAAACCACCCTTCCCTTCTTAATAATCAGCCCTTGTTGCACAGTAAATCCTTGAGGAACGTTCTGATTTTGATGCAGATTTTTAAGTAACTCCACTAACTCCGTAGAGTCGAGGTAGCTTTTTTTTAACTCCTCAATCCAAAGAGGCGTAGGGAATGAAATTATAGCTGAGCCAACCGACTCTTGATCTCCCCCCTCCCTTCTTGAAAGGGCATCTGCTACCTTGTTTTCCTTACCCTTTTTGTATTCAATGGAAAAATCATAACCCATGAGTTTTGTAATCCATTTCTGTTGCTTCTCAGTTCCCACACGCTGTTCTAACAAAAACTTAAGGGCTTGTTGGTCAGTTTTTATGATAAAGGGCTGCCCAAGGAGATAGGGTCTCCACTTTTGTACTGCAGTCACAAGAGCCAATAATTCCTTCTCGTAGGTCGAAAGTAGCAAGGCCTTGCCCTTAAGGGCCTGACTTAAGAAATAGATGGGCTGTCCTAGCTGCATTAACACTGCCCCTATCCCTTTTCCGCTTGCATCACACTCAATTACAAATGGCCTGCTGAAATCAGGAAGTTTAAGGACCGGTGGTTGAGACATGGCCTGTTTTAAGGCTGTAAAAGCCTCGCAGGCCTCCGGGTTCCACAAGAAACTGTTTTTTCTGAGTAAGGAAGTAAGCGGTGCAGCGATGAGGCCATAATTCCGGATAAATTTCCGATAATACCCTGTGAGTCCAAGAAATCCTCGTAAGGCTTTCACATTCTTAGGTTCGGGCCACTCTATCATTGAAACAATTTTAGAAGGATCAGCCATCACTCCTTTGTCATTAATAATGTGTCCCAAATAATCAACTTCATCAACCGCAAACCGACACTTGGATTTTTTTGCAAATAGGCAGTACTGTTTCAATGTGTTTAGAACCTCTCTTAGGTGAGCCACATGGTCCCCCATTGATTTGCTGTATACAAGAATGTCATCAAAGAATACAAGCACAAATTTTCTCAAAAAATGTTTAAAAACATCATTCATGAGCCCTTGAAATGTGGCGGGGGCGTTAGTGAGACCAAATGGCATTACCAAAAATTCATAATGTCCTTCATGAGTACGAAATGCTGTTTTGGGAATGTCACTAGGCACGACTCTCACTTGATGATAGCCCGATCGTAAATCGAGTTTAGAAAAAATCACTGCCCCAAAGAGTTCATCCAGCAGCTCGTCTATAACTGGAATAGGAAACTTGGCTTTTATTGTTTCCTTATTGAGTGCCCTATAGTCCACACAAAGCCGCCAACTACCATCGGCCTTACGAACCAGCAAAACAGGGGATGAAAATGGACTAGAGTTAGGCCTAACCACCCCCGATTTCAACAACTCAGTCACAATCTTTTCAATCTCAGTTTTCTGGTAATATGGATACCGGTATGGTCTACTTGAAATTGGTTGAGTGCCCTCCTTGAGGACTATATGGTGGTCATGGCTACGGGGTGGTGGCAGCCCTTGGGGTTCACTAAATACCCCTTCAAACTCCTCCAACAGATCAGAAATTTGCCCTTCCACATCAGCACATTTTTCATTTGTTACCTCCTCACACATGATTTGCAGCAAAATGCCCTTCCCGGTAGTCATAGTCGCCTTAAGCAACTTATCCTCATCCTCCACTACCGATGGATTTAACTTTAATCCTTTGAGTTCAATAGGTTTTCCATCCAAAACAAAATTCATAAGAGATTTCGAAAAATTCCAGGAGATAGTACCCAATGTTTCCAACCATTGGATGCCCAACACAATGTCACAACCCGCAAGGTCCAATAAATGAAGAGGTGGGTTTAGTAAGTTACCTTGGACCTTTAAAGGGGCTGATCGGCATATTCCTTCACTGCTTAGTCCTTGCCCATTGGCTACTCGCACCCTTAGATTCACTGAATAATCCACTGGTAATTTTAATCTCGATGCTACAGCTATGTCAATAAAATTGTGTGAGCTGCCTGAGTCCAGCAATATAATCACTTGTTCGCCCAAGATACTTCCAACTACACGCATGGTTTTTGATGTGGGGGTTCCAGCAATGGCTGCCAAGGAAATTTCGGGTTGTTCATTGTTGCTGGACAGTGTTTCTGGTTGAGTTTTTCCAACAATTTCATCAACCTGCAGCACCTCTTGCTCATCACCCTCATCCTCACTACCTTGTAACAAATAGATTTTTGGGCTCTTACATTTATGCAATGGATTCCACTTTTCATCGCAATGGTAGCATAAGCCTTTGCGACGTTTTTCATCCATTTGAGTTGAATAGACAGGTTTAGTACCCCCTGTTGGATTTTTCCACTTATGATACACCTCCCCCGAGTAAGAGCTTTGGGAAGAGTTACTACCACTCATAGTATTTGGTTTGTCCCCTGTAGTCTTAGTGAATTTTTTTGTGCTGCAATAATACTCCTCTTGCATTTTTGCTAACCCATATGCTGCATGTAAATGTACAGGGTTTAAAATACGGGTTGGAATGCGAACCTCGTCTTTCAAGCCGCTGAGGAAACAACTCAGCTTGTGAGAGTCGGAAAGAGCTCTCACACGATTTGCCAATGCCTCAAACTGGCTCATGTAAGCAGCAACAGTGCCAGACTGTTTTAACCTCGTCAAGTTCTCCATTGGATCGTCATACGCCGTGGGACCAAAGCGAAGGAGTAACGCCCTGGAAAACATTTCCCAATCTCGGAATAATCCACCATTTTCAGCTTCTTGGAACCAAACAAGGGCCTCACCTTCCATGTGGTAAGAGGCCATCAACAAGCGGTGAGGTAGTGGAGTTTGGTGGAAATCAAAGTAGTGGTTGGCTTTAAAGAGCCAAGCTGCCGGGTTGGTTCCTTGAAAATGAGGAAATTCCAACTTGACACCCCTGGGGTTAAATCTTCTTGGGTCTGTATTATCAAATTCTAGTTGGAATGGATTGTGTGGGGGTGGAGGTGGGGGTGGGGGAGGATTGTTTTGTTGGGCGAAATGGGCTCTGAGCATATCTTTAATCTCCTGAACATCTGTCTTAACTTCAAGGATCTCCTGTTTAGTTTGATCCATCTGAATCTGTAGAGCATCAACCTGCTGCTGCTGTTGTTGTTTTGACCGAGTGTTTTCAGCCATGTTTTATGGGTGTTTGGTTGTATTTTTGGTGGCTGTTGGGATGATTTTTTTTGGGTGTTTTGGTTGTATTTTTTGGTGGCTGGTGGGATGAGTTTTCTGGGTGTTTGGGTTGTATTTTTCGTGGCTGTTTGGATGAATTATCTGGGTGTTTGGGTTGTATTTTTTGTGGCTGTTTGGATGAATTATCTGGGTGTTTGGGTTATATTTTTGGTGGCTGTTTGGATGAAGCTTGGTAGGATCGTTTGGCTGCTGTACCACTTGTTAAGAACCTGATAGATGAATGCTTGTAATGGAGGAAGATGGAATGCTGAAGATGGTTGCTGTAAATAACGAACAGAGTGCACGGAAGGTGTTTGATGAAAATACTATGAGAGATTGTATTGCTACGGGAGTGCTTTGAGGGCTCCCAACCTCCTTACAATTTAATTCCTTACAATCAGATTCTTTTTTTATCCCGTTCCTCTCCACTCACATTTCTCTTTATGCTTACAATTTCTCTCACTTGTAACTAACTCTCCCAATTGATAAAATAACCTTACTGACTATGAAATTGCAAATGACAGACTGAGGCACAGGTTTTAACTCCCAACCTTGACCCCAACGCACCGTTTGAAGTTTACTAACTTAAACGGTGCGTTTAACAGTTATTAAACGCAGCAACTATAACATAAAAACGCACGCACCCATACTTAATTCAAAACGCACGCACACTGCCCCCCATTCCACTTGAAACGCACGCACACTTCACGATTTCTCCTCCAACGCACGCCACCGACTCAGTCTTCAGGATCTCACTACGCACCGTTTCCCCTTTATCTCCTTACGTCGTCGTTCCGAGTTAGACCTTAACACTTAATCACTTCAGCTTCCACTTCTTACTTCCAGTTCGACGCTCCTCAGTTCTTTACTCTAGGGTTCTTCGCTCCTTGTCCCAAAGCCATCCGCCGGTTCATGACATACGCCGAGACAGGTAGAGAGCCAATTCTGTTTATTAGCTTGCCAGTCTTAAGTAGTGGTCGAATTGCGAAGATTTGGAATGATTTATTGCAAAGAAACTACCTGACCGATAAATCCATGTAAATATTTATGAAAGAGAATTACAATTTTCACTGTTTTGAAGTCGTTGAGACTCTTATGTTATACCTAGTTAATTTATATTACTTACAACATTTTACAATTTGGATGTTTAAAAATACAAACTTTTGCACATTTTGATCATTTTCCGGTTTTCTCTGAAGTCCGAAACTCTTTTGTAAGAAGCGACATTACTTTCTTAAGGTAATAATTAGCTGGATTTGAATACTTGAACATTTTATATTGTTTCCTGACCCACAGACCTAATGCGTCACCTAATTAATGGGTAAGGCTAAACCGGCACTTGTTTATAGATTTGTAGCCTTGCTTTATTCAATAGGAAGTAAATCGAATTATCTACAGTACCCGAGTATGCTGATACTTTTTAAATTTTGGATATGATGCTTCCAATCGCAGCGTTGCAGTTATGAAGAGTTGACTTTCTAAGGATGGAGATCCATATATACACGAGTCACGCCTGGCCTTAGTAAATTAGGAGGTCCCTTAGATCTTTGGAGCATATAGTTGCAGCCATGTGATTTTCTCACTCTCTGGCTTTTGTGTCTCTCGAAATTGAACAAGGGCATTTAAATGACACAGCGGATGTGGTAGAGGGAAAATGGAGTAAGTTCAGATGAAAGCTTCTGACTCCTATTAAGGCTGAATTGCAGTCATGCTAATTAGGGTGTGGTGTATTAAAGCACCAGCATCGGTCTCATCAAAATTTGATGATTTGGGGGTTAAAATGTTGGTATTGGATTCAGTATATCATCAAAGCTCAAGCTTTGAGCTATAGTATCTTCACTTTCATCTCTATATTTGAAGACCCACTATTCATTCTCTATTTCTATTATTTTATTATAAAATGTATTTCTTACATTTCCTATAATTCATGCAATGATCCTCTGGTTAGTATCAATAATTTAAATATCAAATTAAATTATTAATGTATATATAGTTAGTGTAATTGTAAAATATGAAAAAAAAATTAAAAAAATTATTATTAAAAAATAATATTATATTATTATTTTGATGAATCTAATGGCTAATCTAATGTATGGTTATGGATAATGAGGTTTTGAATTTATGTAAAACATGTACTTTTAATCAAAATTTGAAGATGAAACCAATGAGCACTAGCATTAGACTCAGCAAATTTATTTTCAAATTTTGATGAAAAGTACATGTTTTTCATATATCTAAAATTTCATTATCCATAATTCCACATTAGATTAGTTATTGAATTCATCAAAATAATAATATAATATTATTTTTTTAATAATAATTTTTTTTTCATATTTTATAATTACACTAATCATATGTTAATTAATAATTTAATTTGATTCTTACATTATTATTATAAGACGGTTGAAGATTAAATATAAATAGAAAAGACCATTGTAGATTAAAAGTGAATAAAAAATAGATTTGATGAGTGAACAGTAGCCCTTCAAATTTGAAGAAATATATCCATTTACTGTAACTCAAAATTTCACACTTATCTCTTTGGCTAATCCAATTCAGCTCTCTTTTGATAAAATTCATTATATTTTACATTTGGCTAGGCTTTTGATGAAGTCAATACCAATGTTAATGCTCTTATGACTATGAGATGATTCTTTTTGGTTTTTTAACTTTCCCAATGTGCTGCTACCTTAACCACTTTGTATGGAGGGACTTAAACTGTGCAACATGCCCATTACCCAGTATTCTTGCCTTAGGAGATATTTTTAAAAACAAAACTTGTCCACTTGCTAATATTATTGTACTTTTATCCTTCTTAAGATCTAGCCGAAGAGTGATAGTATTTTCCGTCTTTCTAAAACAAACCCCTTTGGCCTCTTTTATATTTTCCCTCTCTCTTTTTAATGCCAACCTTACTTATAAAAAAAACAAATGTACCGAGTGGCATCATTACCCTCTATCCTCTCACTGACAGAAAGATAGCTCAATGGATGCATTTCATATTCTTTAAATTAAGAGCTTTTCAATTTCACTTTAGCCTATCTATGCCATGGTGAAACTTGAAACACTCACCATATCTCTTGTTCATTTTTCAATCGTATATTCTCTCTCTCTCTCTCTCTCTCTCTCTCTCTCTAACAAGATATTATCAGCCTTAGAGTTACAATACTTACCTTTTCATCCAAGATCTTCTATTGTTTCTCACTTTTTGTTCTTTGCATGTTTAATTCATCATATTTCATGCATGCAGATGGTGTTGGAATCAATCCTCAACAAAGTGCAGGTATTCTGATGTTCTATTGCTTAGTTTTGGTTCTTCCTGTCAACTGCTGTTCTTGTACTCGTCTGACTATGTAGTTTTAAGCTATATTATATTAGATATGATGTTTTTTATGACTCATGAGTGTGTATCTATTTTATATTTTTTTATATATTTTATTTTAGATGGGAAATTATTGATTTATTCATTCCATTTGTCTAATTTCTTATCAGTGCTTTCTCACTTCTTTTTTGCATGATTGAATTTGGAGCATGCAGCGTTAGAGTTATTGACTCCACCAGTGTAATGCTATTGAGGTAGGGTAGTTCAAGGCTGGGCAATGTAGGACGCTTGCAGTAGGTTGATGGCCATTGTTGTCTGTAGTCACATGCTTTAGAGATTAGTCTTTTAAACGAGCAAGTTGGGTGTTGGAATGGGCTTAGATAGGGTGGAATGATGAAAATTTATTCTTTTTGGCAGTCCACAATTATGTTAAGGTTATTTGACTGGTTAGAATTTTTTATTTTTTTTTTTTATTGGCACCGGGTGTCCAGGAACAGCGTCCCGACTAATCCCAGGATGCACAGGCTCTTGGCAAGGAGTTGGTTAGAATTATTTGCAGTTATGGTTATAATTACAACAATATAATCTTTGTTTAGATGATTATAATCACATCTCAATGTGATTTTATGCACTTGTAGATATTGGTGCTGGCATTGCCTCTGTGTCTCTAACCACATTCCCATATCTGAAGTTAGCTTTCCCCATTTTAATATTTTCCTAGGAACATACAACCCTTTGCTTTTAATTACCAGACAAACAAAACTATAAAATAGAAAATTCAATTTTTTTTTTTTTTTAATTTCAACAAGTGGGAACAAATAATTTAATAAAGCTATTTAGTTGTAAGAATAAGCTGTGTAGCAAATACAATTAGGCCTTTGTTGCAAGAGTGAGGGCCATAATCTTAATCAAAATGGTATTTCCACTGCTTAATGGATAAAGATTTTGCTGGAGGTTCTTTCTTATCTCAATTGAAAGTTGGGACGATTGGATGCACACAAATTGAAACAATAACAATTGATATGCAGTAGAAGGATTTGATAGTGAATTGAGCATTTCAATACATGGTAAACTTGATGTCACGATGCTTATATGCTAGCTAAAAGCAGTCAGAAAAATGTTACTACAATAATAATGATGATGACTCAAGTACTATTATTTCGATTGGTCATTTACAATTGACATTTCTTATGCCTTTTCTTGTTGAATTGTAAAAAGAAAAATAAAAGGCTGAAAAGCATCATATCATGTTGCTATATTCATACATCACCCAAAAGAGCTTTGAAATGTCATGTTAGGATTGTTGGGTGGGCACCCTAATTTGTATAAACAGTTGCATTTAGATTGATGGTTTTCACAAGAAAATATTCGTTTCGTTTTGCAGGCAATGTCTTTCTGAAACATGGTTCCGAACTACGCCTCATACCTCGTGATAGGGTTGGAGCATGTGGGATGGGATGTAAGCTGCATTCTTGTCAGTGCAAAGAGTCTGGCCTATTCTCACCGGTTAATTTGGGTTCACTTACTCGAATGTTTGCATTTTCTTAATAGGGAGGAATTTTACTCTTTCCGTGCATCATCCTAGTGTAACTGATACCATTTGAAATCACTAATCATTTGTGCTGAACTCATGTACCTCTGCTCATGTGGAACTATAGATAGTGAAAAAAAAACAATGCAAAATGACATAGATATCTACTATCTAGTAAAGTCGATAAGTTGGCTGGGTGTAATGAGTTGTAGGACCACTTTGGGTATCATATCTATGATCGATCTGTCTATATTTAGGGGTGAGTGGGGCACTTACGACAAAGGCAATTTGATATTGTATCTAACAAACTGGCTATTGAATAGGGTCATGAATTTGAAACTCCTTGCTACTCTGAGCTCATTCATTCATTCATGTCAGTCTGGGTTGATGAAAACTGATATTTTATAATCAAGGGAGTTTGGTTTCATGGTGTTGATGGGTGTCATCTCATTCGCAGCATGCGATATGGATTGGCGATGGATAGTTAAAAAAATGCCAAGTCTTTAAACCTTTTTTTTCCCTTTCACTAATTGTCTAGCTCTTTTTTTAATCGATCTAATTGATTGGACTACCCTAAAAGATCGGATCTACACCATCATAATCCTGAATTATGTAAATCTCGAGTTATTAATTATGATTGATCCGAGTTGAATTGAGTAAATCGATGTCTTGAGTTTAAGATCTTGCATTCATAATCCTGAGTTATCAAATTGAAAATCATTTCTCTTAGATTACCGAAATATACTGGTAAAAAACATTTTGTCGAGTGTCAGTGCGTTACAAAAATTGGTGGAAACTTTAGTCTAAACACACTCAATGCCAAAAAAAAAAAACACGGTTTTCGTTTCTTTTCATAATTCCTCTTAATTAATCTCATCTCATTTCAATTAATTATTATTACTTTCTTAAATTTCTACACAAAGTAAAATAAATAATTTAATTTTTTCAAATTTTAAAACAAAAATAATATTAAAAAATATATTTTAATAATATTTTATTCAACTTTTAACTTTAATCTCAATTCAACTCATCTCACATTTGCGAAAACAAATAAGGCCTAAATTAATATTGATACAGAAAATCTAAATTAAAGAGAAATGATATTTGTAGTCATAGAATACGTAAGCATCTCACTCATTTTAAAAAAATAAATGAGTAAATATTAGATGATGTATATGAAAATTTTAATTTTTTATTGTGAATTTTTTTTTCAAAATGAATATGCAGTGCTTATACAATCTTCAACTGTATCTAACATTCCTCCTAAAACAATTTAGATAAAAAAAAATTATAAAAATATATATAACTCATCGACTAGAATAAAAGATGAAAAAATCTATTCATTATTTATTTTTTATAATTTCATAATGAAATATTAGATAAAAAAATTTATAAATAAAATATAATAAATAATTTTTAATAAAAAAATTTATAAATAAAATATAATAAATAATTTTTAATATCTAATATCACGTTATAAAATTATAAAAAATCAATAAAAAAAATAATAATAAATAACATTACCCATAAAGATAAGTTCTCGAAAGAAAAAATGCACAGGGCTATAAGAATGTGTGCCACTACTTGCAATTCTTTATTTATAATAATAATAAAAAAAGCAACCAGCATTAAAGGGTGGTAAAGGCTCGGGCCTTGAGATAGTGGGTGCCAGGTCCAAAGAAGTGGACAAAATAAAATAAAAAGTAAATAAATATTAGTATCATTTTACACATATGCCCTTAATAGTCAAAGAAAACATTCTGAAAGGAAAGGTTTGCTTCTATAAACAACAAAAGAGGATGAGGCAACCGCATGTCTCGGAGACTTCTCGGCTCTCTTTTCTCTACATTTTGCCACGTGATCTCTCATGCCAACCGGCAACAACCTTCTTTTCCATTGCCACGTTTCCATTTTACCCAGAAAATAATAGACATGTAATTTTATTTATAATAAATTTTTTATTTATAAAAATAATAGATTATAGAATGCTGCTATTTTATAATTTTTGTGGCCTGATTTGTTCCTATTTTGACCAGTGTTATGATTTGTTATGTTTTTATTTTAAGGCTTTGATAATAGAAAAATGATACTTGCAGTGATAGGTAAGTTCTGTGTATTCTCTTTAAAAAAAATGACTGATAAATTTAAAATCTACGTACAAAATATATTTTTTTAATAATGAACTTTTTTTTTTTCACTTCAAGCGATTTAATGTGTTTTTATTATAATTCTATATTTATGTACTTGAAATTTCTCTAACTAAAGGAGTGTAGGGTATAAAAGTCTATCCATCCAAAGTTTTAAATAAAAAAATAATTTTAGCTACGAAGAAATTATATAAAAATAAATTTATAAATTAACGTAATTTGATACAATACGTCAGATTGTAAAATTATTTTTAAATATTAAAATTTCTCATCGTGAGACTGCCCCTATAGTATTGGATCGAATATGGACATCGTTAACTCAATCCGATCTTTGCAAAACGAAAAACTCAGTTAAGTTCTTTAAAAGAATCTCGATCTAATCTTATATTTAAGTAATTTTTATGAATCTACGTGTGTATTATTAAAGAAATAAATAATTTAAAAGATATATAGACATAACAATATGGCCTTATTTGAGATTTCCACATGAAATAATATTAAATAAGAAAATACTTTTTTCATTGTAAATTTTAAAGTTCTCTGATGCGGCAATTTTGAAAATACATACAATAAACAATTTAATTTTTTTAAAATTTAAAATAAAATTAATATTAAAAATTATATTTTAATAATATTTTATAAATAATTTTATTGTATATAATTACTATTTATAACAATAATTATTTTTAGATTTATTATATTAATATAAAATTATAAATTAATAATATATTTAAAATAGGGAGCTGCTGCTACTCCAACCGAGATCCCCACCGAACAGTTAAATTGTTTTAAAAAATATTTTTTAAAAAATAAAAATCATAAATTTATTAAAAATACTTTCTTGATAATGAAACAAAAAAAAAAATTATTGGATAAATGTTTGCTCAAAAAATATCAATAAAATTCTTAATCTATTTTAATCAATTTCATTTTATCTCATCATTATATTTTTTTTAAATTTTAAAAAACTTTTCTTAAATTTTTACATAAAATATAATAAATAATTTAATTTTTATTTTATTATTTATAAATCATCTCAATTTATTTTTAAATCCAAATCGCTTCTTACAAATGGATACAATATTTTTGCTCAAAAAATATATATATATATAATATTATAATAACGCACGTAAACCCACGACGTAAATATGGTAAGGAATAGTAATGGATAGAGTTTTACTATAATCAAGGACGTACTTCTACCCACTACTCTGTCACTGTCATCGGCTCCAACTCCAAAAGCATACTCTCTCTCTCTCTCGCTGTGAAATCTGAAAGGAAGTGTGTCTCTGCGTGATTTATGTACTTTTAAATTAAATAAATTATATATCTGCTCGCAGCAGAAGATACGGTCTGTCACAGAGTCCAAAACACCCTTTTCTTTTTCACTTTCGGGCAAAGTAGACCGACAAACTGTGCTACTCTCTGTCTCTCTCACTCGCACTTGAAGTTGAAGATGGCCATGAAACCCAAGATCCACCCTCCCAACGGCAATGGCTACTCTAGCGACAACTGCGGTGGAGGCGGTGGCTGTGGAAACACTTCCCCTAGTCCACCTACCTCACCTCCCCGTCACTCCCATTTCCGCCGCCGAGTGAAGTCTAAGGTCCACTACGTTCACTCCCTTAAGGAGAGCTTCGGGGGCGGCTACGGCATTCTGTTCCGGCGGAACCTTCTGCTTCTGTCCCTGCTTTACGTGTCTGGCCTGCTCATGTGCGTGGGGCCCTTCTCTGCTTTTGTTTCCGGTCCAACTCTTCCTGGCTCCTTCTACCGTAGCCACGAGATGTTTGGCAGGCTCTGGCGTGACATTGAGGCTGATAATTCATCCGCAATTGAGGTTCGCTTTCATCATTACTTTTCTTTTCCTCTTGGGGGTTTTTCGTTTGGGTGCCTAGAAATGCCGGAAAAGAAAAGTAAAAAAAAAAAAAAAATTGACAGACAGGTGGGCTAAATGCTTACTCTCTTGTCGTATTTTTGCAAGACATGCTTGCTGATTGCTAAATTTGAGGTTCAGGAGTAAAGCAAATTACTTGCTTCTGGTCATGGAATATATACTACCGTACGACACAATTAATGTGAACATCCCGGCTGCGCTTTTCTTTTGAAAGTATTACTTAAGATCTCTGGTTAGTAAGAGTGGATCACATCATGCAGGTTTAACTCGATCAGATTAATTCACAAAAAAAGAAAAAAGAAAAAAGAGTAATCGTTTCAGTTTCTCGCTTTTGTGGTTTTCCTTTGCCCTTTTTACTCTAATCTTTGGAATTCCTTGGCAGCCAAACAGAATGTTTGGTTTAAGGGAAGATAATACGTGATAAGAAAGCAAAGAAAAAGAGGATATGGTTGTCTTGATTTAGTTAATTGATGACTGGAACGTTATATTGATATTCCGATTAGGGAATTCTCTTTTGAATAATTTTCTTGGCCCGTGGCCTTTGTGATCACACTCATGAAATGACATTTATGCCCTGAACTGCAACAAAATACAAATTTATGTTGTTTGATCCAGAGAGCAAGATCCTTCCTTTAAAAGATACTCGCCATGACTTTCCATTCTGGACATATTTGTTTGTGTTTTGCTCTTTGTTAACTTGGGTATTTGTAATCAGAACAGAGTTATCAGTTATGCTCTTTGTTAACTTGAGTATTTGTAATCAGAACAGAGTTATCAGTTATATTTTCGAAGCAGTATTTTTGTTCAGAGAATTACAATGCTATCGAAATTCTCATATTTTGCTTGTTTGATGTGTTGCTGCATAACAAGCTACCTTCGTACTTATGTTTATTGTTACTATTTTTCAGTTGGCTAGAACTAAACTATAATTTTGCAAAGCTATTATTTTGGTTTGTATTCTTTAATGTATGTTTGACAAATGAATTTGATGTGATCAGCCAAGATGAAAATGTTGTTTCTTTTCACAGTTATCCTCTGTCTGGAAATTCAAAAGGAGGCTAAAAGAGCAGAAACCTTGCCCAAACTCAACTGCTGGACGACGTTTTGGTATTTTATGAAGTTAGCATATTTATTTTAAGATGGCTTCCATAGATTACTTCTGTAATTCTCCACTCTTTGATGTGGGATGTTATAAATGTGATGCTTGAAAATCACTGATATTTTGGCATTCTTATCTTACTTATATTTTTCCTTCGGTCAATGGTACGAAGTTGTCTATGGACCTGAATACCTACATCCTGTCTTAAACCTAAAATGCTTCCTTCATTCTTTTGCCTCTTAAAGCGTGACTGTAAAGGAATTCCATTAGACTGACATTTCCCATTGAATTTCAGAGTCATCTGGCCCCACTGGTTACTTAATTGTTGAGGCTAATGGTGGTCTTAATCAGCAGCGCTCTGCAGTATGTTATTCTTCTCTAATAATTCTATTTCTGATTTTCTCAGTTTTGTATAAACTAAAACGGACTTCCTGAAAAAAAGGAGATATAGAAATTAAAGAGGGCATCGACCAAAGGGAAAATAAAATGGGGGCACTATTCTAAGGCTTGATAGACATCAATAGTATGATAAGTTGGTACTCTTTTATCTCTCTTATGTGCATATAAGGCTTGTTCTTAATGTTTAATTATGTTTTTTTTAGATCTGCAATGCAGTGGCTGTAGCTGGACTTTTGAATGCGATACTTGTTATCCCTCGATTTGATTTCCATAATGTTTGGAGGGATCCAAGGTGAGTAGCTAAATTACTTTGGTCTTTTAACATCTCACTGTACAGCTGCTTGAGCAATCTTTAAATCACATACCTAGTCACTAATATCATGGTTGTCTACCATTAGATGTACTGGCTGTGAAGATGAAATTCGCTGTTATTAAGGACTATATGTTAGCTTGTAAAAATTTTTATATTCCTTAGCTATCATAGAGCTATACATGGGTCTCAGGTTCCCTGGGTTTGAAATACCCTGTTTAATGTAGTTGCTGAGTTTTGCTTCTTGCTTATAAATAAAAATAAAAAAAGTTTTGCTACCAAGTGCCAAGAACTTGGGATATTTGTAAGCCTACGAATGATCAGTAATGTTTTTAGAGGTTAAACTTGAGTTTTTGAGTTAATATATGGCCCCTATCAAATGGCATAGAACACATACCAAAAAGCATGCCAGAAATGCACTGTAAATTTAGAGATATACAGCATAATGAGGATTCTGGGTGTGCTTTTAAGGTCTCTTTTTGCCCTAAGAACATAGTTTTATTTTTTCAAAGAGAAATCCTTTAGCCCACAAAGAGATCCCACAAACTAACGTGGGTTGATGCGGTACATTAGATTGTAAAACTACTTTTATTGTAAAGTAGATCTAACGTATTATATGAAACCACATCAATTTGTGAATTTACTTTTGTGGGATCTCTTTATGGCAGTAGCACTTCTCTTTTTCAAATGCATTGTTGTCTAAACCCACACAAAGAATTGACAACATAATAATTTTTCTACAGTGAGTTTGGTGACATATATGATGAAGATCATTTCATAGCTACCCTTGAGGACTATGTGAAAGTGGTGAAAAAGCTGCCCGAGGCATTGATGGAAAGACATGATTACAACATTACTAACGTACCAACCTTCCGCGTCCAAGCTTGGGCTTCTGTCAATTATTACTTGGGAGAAGTTTATCCTGTCTTGCAGAAGCAAGGGTATGGGTCAAACCCTTTTAATATTTCATGATATCCTCTACCAAATTGGAACTGTGAAAACTCTTCTCTCTCAGAGAGAATGGTAACAGCCAACTGAGCTATAGCAGACAATTTATGTAATGAACCTTGTAGATTGACCTAATCTGTCTACTGCCTGTTGAAACTTCTAGGTTGCTTTTGCTTGATTATTTTTTTGATGCAGGGTTATCCGCTTGGCCCCCTTTGCTAATAGATTGGCAATGAATGTCCCACCTCATATTCAATCTCTGAGATGCCTCACTAACTATGAAGCATTGAGGTTCTCTTCTCCCATTACAACTCTTGCAAACAAATTAGTGAATAGAATGATTGAGAAGAGCTCAAGGACTGGTGGGAAGTATGTTTCTGTTCACCTCCGCTTTGAAGAGGTACTAATGCTTATTTATCATTGTATTCTGATCTAGTATTTGGTACTTCTAATTTTAAGTGGTTAAGAACAATTAAGCTATGCGTGCTTGCTTAATACCTGTAGGACATGGTGGCTTTTTCATGCTGTGTGTATGATGGAGGAAAGGCCGAAAAAATTGAAATGGATTTACTTCGTGAAAAAGGGTGGAAGGGAAAGTTCAAACGAAAAGATCGTATCATTTTACCAAGTCTCAATCGAATCACTGGAAAATGCCCACTATCTCCGTTGGAGGTACCCTAAACATAAGCTACTTTTATTGCAATATGACCTTTAGAACTTCAAATTTGAGATAATCCTGATGGATTTGATATTTCAAGTCCAGTTTCTTCCTTAACCCCCTACCCCCCCACCATCCCCCTTATCTATCGCTTGGTAGGCAAGTCAACTTTCTCATTTTAGATTTTCAGAACCAGTTCTATTAGATTTTCGGCCTTCATGACTTTTCTTGTAGTACATGTAACAATATTTGGTTAAAGTTAGAGCTGCAACAGGGATGCGAGAAGTACCATACAGAACTTGGGTTTTGAGGTTAAACAGGGGGGTGGGGCGTTGAAGTTTGAACTCTACCTATATCTTTAATTTGTCGAAGTTTATAGTAACCTTTAATCTTGGATGTTGTTTTTTCTTGTCAGTGTAGGTTGGGATGATGCTACGTGGCATGGGGTTTGGTAATGACACTTCAATTTATCTGGCATCAGGGAAAATATACCAAGCAGGAAGACATTTAGCTCCTCTTCTAAAGATGTTTCCCCATCTCCACACAAAGGAATCTCTTGCAACCCCAGAAGAGCTTGCTACTTACGAGGTGAACTCTTGTACACTTTGACAATTTGTCCGCGTCTTTACCTACAAATAGTCCTGGTGACTCAGAGAATCTACTCCATTAAATTTGGTATTTTCATCTTTAGTTATACTAGTAATAATTTCTGGATAAATTGTGGTGATGCCTTCTTATTATTGAAAAGGTTTCTCAAATTTTAAGGCTAGTGATATGGATAGATGGTTCATTGGTTGGAACTTGGTTCAATCCATTTAAAAATCAACATTGGAGATTACGAACATTTACTGTTAACTGGGTTCAAACAGGCCACACTCGATTACAAGCTAGGTGATTTTGCCGCATTGGTTTGCACAAGATACATATTATAACAGTAAATTTTGGGTTTTTATGATGCTAAGTTCAATCAGTGAATATGATTTTCACCAATTTTTACCTATAAAATTTAACAAGTGACAAGATTCGAGTATGCATTTTTGGCTGTTAAACTAACTTGACTGAATGAAGGAATTGGATAGATGGCAATAAAGAAATAAGATAAGGTTTGCTCAAATACTTATACTAATGGTTTTTTCTTTGCCATGTGTTTGGCTGATGGCATAAGCTTCAACCACCTTGCTCTAATACTCATTTTCTCCTTTGGTAGGGATTTTCTTCAAGATTGGCAGCTCTGGACTACATAGTATGCTTGTCTAGTGAGGTTTTTGTGACTACTCAGGGTGGAAACTTCCCACATTTTCTGATGGGTCACCGAAGATTCCTCTACGATGGACATGCTAAGACCATTATGCCTGATAAACGAAAGCTTGTTGTTATACTGCAGGACATGGGTCTCAGGTCATCTCCATCCCTTAATATGAGTGCTTTGTAATTGTAGCATTTGTGAAATTTATGCCCGAGTTAGTCTGCAAGAGCCTTTGTCTTAAGTTAATAGGTCTGAGTGTATGGAATAGCTAATCAGATCAATGCTTTCGAACTTGACGTTTAGGGGTTTCATGTAAATTTTGTTAATACTGGTATTGCAGCTGGAAAGCTTTCAAGGATCAGATGAAAGAAATGCTCAATGAAAGTGACCGCAAGGGGATCATGGTACCAAGAGTGAGAAAATTGAACAGAAAAACTTCCGTGTACACGTACCCTTTACCAGAATGCAGATGTCTCCAGAAATCCGACAAGAATCTAATGAATCCAAATTCTACATTCTCTAATTACCAACTGAAATCCATGAGGCATGAGATGGAAAACCAAACTTAATTAGTATTTATCACTAGCGCAGCTGCCAAACATATATGATTTTCTTGTACAAGTGGGCTTTGGTTATTGTCTTTGATTTTTATACGAGCCCATTACAGTTCAGGCGAGACAGGCTTTTCAACTCTGATTCACGAGGAATTCCTCATTCCATGTTACTCTTCTGCCTTCTACATGGAGATACTGGATCTCTCATCTGGCATGGGTTATGTATGGAGCCTAGACTATGAACTGACCAAGATGGGAACATTGCTAGACTTCGATGTGCATGAGGAGATATCATTAACCCTATCATTCAGGAAGAACTTGTGAGTTCCAAGCCTTTTTGCAGTATGATATAGTTTGTCTCTGTGATTGTTAACATTAAAAGGGTATTATACATGAAGTGTCATTAATATTACGTTCGTCTTTGGCATTACAACTTTGCCAATCATTTTTGTTATCTTGCTCACCATTTTGTGTAATGAGATGAAATCTGCATGACTTTGATGTAATACTTTTTTCTTTTGTTCTTTATTTTTCCTGGTGCTTTTGGGATCAAAAGATGTGAATGTTTCGATATAATGAGAGGAAATATGTAAGAGTTGAATTTCTCTCCATTCCATAATACTTCCTTCCTTCAACAGAACTCAACGGTGGTATTTATCCTTCTTTTCCCCTCCAAGCAAGATACATCCTTGAAACATAAAGGATGCAATAGGATTATTTAATGGGCTTCAGAAGATATTGTAGCCTAGTCTGATTTGATCACAGGGTGTGCTAAAAGGGCTTAAGCTCGCTAGCCTTTTCCCTGTTCAGAGATATGGCAAGTTGTCAACATGGATCTTGAAGTAGAAGGGTTGGCTTTGTTTGATTCTATACCAAAAAGGATAGTTTGTGTAGGAGACTGGGACCATTGTGGGGGTGTTGGCATGATGGAAGATCAATGGAAGCAAGTAAACATCTCTGTGGAGATGGTAGGATTGAGTTTGAAGCAAAATGAAATTACCTTTACAGGTGTTCTTTCTGCCTGTAGACATGATGCTGGCTTGGTTGAAGAGGCATGAACCATATTTTTAAGTCCATGAAAGCTAAACATGGAGTGGACCCTCAACTGGACAAGCATTCTCGCTCGAGTAAATCATCACTTATTTTA